>NC_139822.1:10527184-10537184 GCF_963457635.1 Microchirus variegatus | reverse complement strand
GAAGTTGTCTATACCTGAGTCCAGATGCTCCGCCTCCACCCTGATCAGCTCCGTGTCCTCGGGCGTCACGCGGCGGCGGCGAGGACTCATCGAGCTGCCCTTCCTCCTCAGGGGGCTCCGCCTCAGCTCCTTCTGACTCCGCCCACTGCTGTGACCTGGCTCACTGAGGTCGACCAGGTCCAGAGAGGAGGAGACACCTGTGGGAGGAGACACAAGGGAGCGCACTTCAGTTAACCAGGAGGAGAGGACAGAAGGACACAGGAGAGAGGACAGAAGGACACAAAGGAGAGGACAGAAGGACACAAAGGAGAGGACAGAAGGAGGAGAGGAAAACGGAGGACAAACAAGGTGAGAGGAGGGGGAGGAGTCACAGAGGAGGTCAGGAAGTTAGAAAAGAACAATGAGAAGTGAAAGACAGGAGGAGGCGGAGGAGGAGGAGGAAGAGGTGGAGCAGGAGGAGGAGGAGGAGCAGGTCATTAGCAGGAGGATACCTGCTGTGTTGGAGGTGGGGGGGCGGGCAGAGGGGGAGGAGGGGGCGTCGCTCCGAATCTCTGACAGGAAGTCGTCGATGGAAGGACTCAGCAGGGGGCGACTCTCCTGCTGTTCACCGACCAACTACAAGAAGAAGAAGAAGATGATCAGAAACAACACTGAGACAATAACCAAATCAATCAATCAATCAATCAATCAATCAATCAATCAATCAATCACTCTGTCAATCACTCAGTCAATCATCTGTTTTTGAATAATCAGTCTGAGCAGTGTGAGATGGTCGTCATGCCAACCTTGGTTGTCACGGTGATGAGGGCGTGTCCTTCACTGGACGTCTTTTTACCAGGAAGTTCCTTCAGCACCATGGCAACGACCCTCTCACCTTTGCCCTACAACAGGAAGTGATGTCACTGCGTTAAACAACAAACATGTCTGAGCAAAACATGAGTCATGTGACACACCTCCTCAGGGCGGAGCTAAGAGGCCAGATTAAGTGTTGTTGTTTTTTGTCAAACAGGAAGTGCCGATGTTTGGAAGTGTGGGGGTGGAGCCTGACTGAAACCTCGACTGTAATAGCTGTCAATCACAGGACATGTCTCCGCCCTAACTACTAAACTACTTCTAAACTACTCCTAAACTACTACAACTACTACTATATTACAAAAACTACTACTAAACTACTAAAACTATTAAACTACTAAAACTACTACTATACTACTGAAACTACTACTAAACTACTAAAAGTATTAAACTACTAAAACTACTACTATACTACTAAAACTACTACTAAACTACTGAAACTACTAAAACAACTACAGAACTACAACTGAACTACTAAAACTACT
Source organism: Microchirus variegatus (assembly GCF_963457635.1). Taxonomy (NCBI): domain Eukaryota; kingdom Metazoa; phylum Chordata; class Actinopteri; order Pleuronectiformes; family Soleidae; genus Microchirus; species Microchirus variegatus. The sequence continues at coordinate 10,535,847 of NC_139822.1, read as the reverse complement.
ACTTAATTACTAAACTACTAAAACTACGACTAAGCTATGACCAAACTACTACTATACTACTAAAACTACAACTAAACTAGTAAAACTACAACTAAACTACTAAACGACTACTAAACTACCAAAACTTTTACCAAACTACTGCTAAACTACTAAAACTACGACTAAACTATGACTAAACTACTACTATACTACTAAAACTACAACTAAACTACTAAACGAGTAAAACTACAACTAAACTACTAAACTACTACTAAACTACCAAAACTATTACCAAACTACTACTAAACTACTACTTAATTACTGAACAACTAAAACTCCGCCCACAGTCAGATCAGACCTTTTCACACACACACACACATTAGTGATGGTGAATTTGTCCTCTGCAGTGAACCATCATTATCACACACACACACACACACACACACACACACACACACACACACACACACACACACACACACACACACACACACACACACACACACACACACTCATCATATTTGATATTTATTGATCAGTATCTGTGGCTCCACCTCTTCCTGTTGTGATGCTGACTCAGCTGAAACCTAACGCTGACTCTGCAGCAGAGAACATTTCACCCTGGAGACTTTATTTATATCTGCAGCTGAGAGGGAGGGGGCGGAGCCAACACCTCAGAACATCTGAGGACAGGAGGGAGGGGGCGGAGCCAACACCTCAGAACATCTGAGGTCAGGAGGGAGGGGGCGGAACCAACACCTCAGAACATCTGAGGTCAGGAGGGAGGGGGCGTGGCCAACACTTCAGAACATGGTGTATCTGCGTACAGGACACTGGAGAACCAGGTTCTAGTTTCCTGCTGATAAAGACCTGAGGATCCATCATGACCTCTGACCTCTGACCCCTGACCCTGGCAGAGGTCAGAGGTCAGTGACAGCCATGATTCAGACCAGGATCAGATGAGTCTGGATTAAATGAGACTGATGACATCACAGCAGGGAGGCGTGTCTGGAACAGTCCAGTGGGAGGGGCTGTCTGTGAGACCCCTCCCCCTTCACCTGTGAGCGAGAACATAACTCCGCCCAGCTCTGCCTGTGGACGTTTGTCTGACACACCCTGAAGGGTCCAGGGGGCGGAGCCTTCTTGGGTTCACTGTGATGCTAATGCTAACAGGTTAGCTAGGCTGCAGTTATGACATCATGATCTTGTTGTGTCATCAAACCCTGTTTCACTTCATTCATTCATTCATTCATCACATGATTGATTATTGATTGATTCCTGGTCAGGACTGAACCCTGTGTGTGTGTGTGTGTGTTTATGTTTATGTGTGTGTGTGTCTCTGTGTGTGTGTGTGTGCGTGTGTGTTTATGTGTGTGTGTCTCTGTGTGTGTGTGTGTGTGTGTCTGTCTGTGTGTGTGCATGTGTGTGTCTCTCTGTGTGTGTGTGTCTCTCTCTGTGTGTGTGTGTGCCTGTGTGTGTGTGTGTCTCTCTGTGTGTGTGTGTGTGAACCTTTTAAAATGATGAATAAATAATCCTCAGATTAGAACAGATTACCGTAGTTTCAAACAGATTAATCTGTGTGTTTTAACATAATCAAAATACGTATCAATATTATTATTAGTATCAGTAAAACGTCTTCGATCAGTGACGTCATTGTCAACTTTTGATGTTCATTTTAATTGATGAACTTGCTCTGAGTGACTGACACAGTGACGTCATCGTGGTGCGATCACGTGACAGGTGGAGACAAAGATAAGGACTCACCTGGACCTGGTACATGTCAGCGGGACGCGGCTGGAGCTGGATCCGCCGAGAGCGCACCGCAACCCGGCTTCGCTGCGTCCAACTGCCCGGTGACTGAGACCTGAGGCGGCGGAGCGCTCCACTCCGGGTCCTGGTTCTTCAACAGAGCCGGGTCCTGGTTCTGTGCGAGGTCCTGGTCTTTGAGCGTGGTTCCGGTTCTGTGTGAAGTCCTGGTCTTGAGCGTGGTCCTGGTTCTGTGTGAGGTCCCGGTCTTCTCTGTCCGGTCGCCTCGGGATTCGGTTTTCATCTCGCTCCGTTCGCTGGAGGGCGGGATGAAAACAAACCGAGCACAGCCGAGCAGAGCCGAGCTGCTCCGAGTCAAGCTACTTCCTGTATGGATTTTCAGAATAAGAGCGTTGGAGCAAACTTCAGAAGGTCAGAGAATAAAACTCTGATAAATATGGAATATTTTATAAACAGATGTTTAACACAGATTACTGACGTTATACTTTAATTCAGCCTCTGGTTAACCTGTGATTAACCTGTGATTAACCCGTGACCTCTGGTTAACCTGTGATTAACCTGTGACCTCTGGTTAACCTGTGATTAACCTGTGACCTCTGGTTAACCTGTGATTAACCTGTGACCTCTGGTTAAACTGTGATTAACCTGTGATTAACCTGTGATTAACCTGTGACCTCTGGTTAACCTGTGATTAACCTGTGACCTCTGGTTAACCTGTGACCTCTGGTTAACCTGTGATTAACCTGTGATTAACCTGTGATTAACCTGTGATTAACCTGTGACCTCTGGTTAACCTGTGATTAACCTGTGACATCTGGGTAACCCGCTACCTGTGATTAACCTGTGATTAACCTGTGATTAACCTGTGATTAACCTGTGACCTCTGGTTAACCTGTGATTAACCCGTGACCTCTGGTTAACCCGTGACCTCCAGTTAACCTGTGACCTCTGATTAATCTTTGATTAACCTGTGACCTCTGGTTAACCCGTGACCTCTGATTATCCCGTGACCTCTGGTTAACCTGTGACCTCTGGGTAACCTTGTGTCAAAAAGGAAACTTTAAAAAAAAAGAGAGAAATAGTTTCAAAGACAGTCGGACAATAAAGGCAATAAAACATGTGTCAGAGGGGGCGGAGCCTGCTAAGGTCATGTGCCTCACATCCTAAAACATGAGCGAGTATTTTCAAAGGTCACGTGTGTCAGTGAGCGACCTCTAATGGTGAGACTGCAGATGACAACATGGCTGCTGCTGCTGCTGCTGTCACTTCTGTAAATGTAGAACGTGATGTCATGAAGGCAGCGTGACTCCTCCCCTTTTGTTTATTCGAAAGAAGACTACAGCATTATTTTTCGACTCGTAGTAACATAGTATTTAACATATAGTAAAATAGTATTAGTGAGCATCTATATCTTTATATTCTATTTCTCATCTGTTGAATGAATATGTGTGTGCTCGTCTGCGTATTGTGACAATAAAGGAATCTTTCATCTTTGAACAATGAAATTAACAGTTTATATTATATATTTATATCATCATATATTGACATATGATCCAAAATGAATCTACAAACATCAAATACACACATTAAGTTTGAGTCAAAAGTCAAGCTTTTAATTCAATAATCCTGACAAACAGCAATAAGTCTGACCATTAGTTTCAAGTTTGACAAAATATTGATATTAATATTGATGATAAATTGATATTATATAATAATTATAATAACTATTACATATAATAATGATCATATATAATAATAATAATAATAATAATTATTATAATAATAATAAGTATTATTAGTGTACTCGATGTAATGGAGAAAATAATCGTTATTTGCAGTTCTATTATCGTTACTATAGTAGTTGACGCACCCCCCCCCCCCCGGTCTCACCCACCCACACACACACACACACACAGTAGTGTCAGACTGAAACAACATGGCGGCGGCGGTAGCAGCGTTAGCAGCGGTAGCTTCTTCCCCGGTGCCCGTCGTCGTGTGAGCCCCCGCGGACTCGTCAGGATGAACCTCTGCGCTCAGTTGCTCCGGTGAGTTGACGACAGTCACCGGGCCCGGGTTCACCTGGAGGCCCGGGTTCACGTGGATCCTCCGGGGGGAACGGTTTGGTTTGGCTGTGGTGGCTAACGCTAACGTTAGCATGCTCATGTGTATGTGTGTGTGTGCGGGGGGGGGCTAACAAACAGCTAGCTTCAGACGTCAACAAACCGCGTTGTGCGGCTCCTCGCGCACACGCAGTCGCTTTTCTGTGGATTTTGACTCGCGTCGCTTCAGTTTCTGTCTGTGGCGGATGTTATTTCTCTTTATTTGTCTTTATTTCTCTTTATTTGTCGGTGGATTTCACGTGAAATTCGCGTTCATGCGCCACAGACTCGCTGTGTTATTGCTAGTTAGCGTTAGCCTGCTAGCGTCTGTTTAGGTACGCACGTCAGGTTAGCCCGCTGAGCAAGCGGAGGACATGGACATCTGTTGTCCACGAAGACAGTTATAATGTCAACGTTTATGAGTGTGTGTGTGTGTGTGTGTGTGTGTGTGAGAGAGAGAGAGAGAGAGTACATGTGATAGTCAAAGCCATATATGACAGGTGTGTGTGTGTGTGTGTTCAGGTGATAGTCAGAGCCATGTTAGTGAAATGTGTGTGTGTGTGTGTCCAGGTGATGGTCAGAGCCATATGACAGGTGTGTGTGTGTGTGTCCAGGTGATGGTCAGAGCCATGTTAGTGAAATGTGTGTCCAGGTGATACTCAGAGACATGTTAGTGACAGGTGTGTGTGTGTGTGTCCAGGTGATAGTCATAGCCATGTTAGTGACATGTGTGTGTGTGTGTCCAGGTGATGGTCAGAGCCATGTTAGTGACAGGTGTGTGTGTCCAGGTGATGGTCAGAGCCATGTTAGTGACAGGTGTGTGTGTGTGTGCCCAGGTGATGGTCAGAGCCATGTTAGTGACAGGTGTGTGTGTGTGTCCAGGTGATAGTCAGAGCCATGTTAGTGACAGGTGTGTGTGTCCAGATGATGGTCAGAGCCATGTAAGTGACAGGTGTGTGTGTCTCCAGGTGATAGTCAGAGCCATGTAAGTGACAGGTGTGTGTGTGTGTGTCTAGGTGTGGTCTGAGCCATGTTAGTGACAGGTGTGTGTGTGTGTGTGTGTGTGTGTGTGTGTGTGTGTGTGTGTGTGTGTGTGTGTGTGTGTGTGTGTGTGTGTCCAGGTGATGGTCAGAGCCATGTTAGTGACAGGTGTGTGTGTGTGTCCAGGTGACAGTCTGAGCCATGTTAGTGACAGGTGTGTAAGTGAGTAATGAGGAAGTGTGTGTGATGAAGCTGTCTAACTCCTCCTCTTCCTGTGTGTTCACAGACAGGCAGAGGCCCTGAAGGCTGACATGACAGGTCAGTGTGATGTCACCACATTCCATTAATGTACACACACACTTTTAAGTGTTACTGAAAGTGTGTGTGTGTGTGTGTGTGTAGTATAAAGTTACAACAATGTTTGAACATATTGAATGTGTTGAGGACACGTCCTCACTGTTGTCCTCACTGTTGTCCTCACTGTTGTCCTCACTGTTGTCTTCACTGTTGTCCTCACTGTTGTCCTCACTGTTGTCCTCACTGTTGTCCTCACTGTTGTCCTCACTGTCCCACAGATTCAAAGCTGGGCGTGGCAGAGGTGTGGACGTCTCGCCAGGCTCTGCAGGACGTCTACCAGAAGATGCTGGTCACTGACCTGGAGTACGCTCTGGACAAGAAGGTGGAGCAGGACCTGTAAGACACACACACACACACACACACACACACACACACACACACACACACACACACACACCTGTGCTAACCTGTCGCCGTCACCTGCTCGTCTCACTCCTGTGTCGCCCCCTGCAGGTGGAACCACGCTTTCAAGAACCAGATCACCACACTGCAGAGCCAGGCCAAGAACCGAGCCAACCCCAACCGCAGCGAGGTCCAGGCCAACCTGTCTCTGTTCCTGGAGGCAGCCAGTGGGTTCTACACCCAGGTGAGAGTCATGTGACGCCTGAAGATGGTGTCTTCTCCAGGACATGACGTCTTCTCCAGGAGATGGTGTCTTCTCCAGGACATGACGTCTTCTCCAGGAGATGGTGTCTTCTCCAAGAGACGACGTCTTCTCCAGGACATGACGTCTTCTCCAGGAGATGGTGTCTTCTCCAAGAGACGACGTCTTCTCCAGGAGACGGCGTCTTCTCCAGGAGACGACGTCTTCTCCAGGAGATGGTGTCTTCTCCAGGAGATGGTGTCTTCTCCAGGAGATGGTGTCTTCTCCAAGAGACGACGTCTTCTCCAGGAGATGGCGTCTTCTCCAGGACATGACGTCTTCTCCAGGAGATGGTGTCTTCTCCAGGACATGGTGTCTTCTCCAAGAGATGGTGTCTTCTCCAAGAGATGGTGTCTTCTCCAGGAGACGGTGTCTTCTCCAGGAGACGACGTCTTCTCCAGGAGACGGCGTCTTCTCCAGGAGACGGCGTTTTCTCCAGGACATGGTGTCTTCTCCAGGACATGGTGTCTTCTCCAGGAGATGGTGTCTTCTCCAGGAGATGGTGTCTTCTCCAGGAGACAACGTCTTCTCCAGGAGACGGCGTCTTCTCCAGAAGACGGCCTCTTCTCCAGGACATGGTGTCTTCTCCAGGACACGGTGTCTTCTCCAGGAGACGGCGTCTTCTCCAGAACATGGCGTCTCCTCCTCACATGTCCTCCTCTGTGTCTCAGTTACTGCAGGAGTTGTGCACCGTCTTCAACGTGGACCTGCCGTGTCGCGTCAAGTCGTCTCAGCTCGGCATCATCAGCAACAAACAGGGCAGTGGCGGCGGCGCCGTGGTCAAACCTCAGCCCAGCTCCTGCTCCTACATCTGCCAGCACTGCCTGGTCCACCTCGGAGACATCGGTGAGACACTGGGACCAGGATCTGGACCACGCGTCCGTCATTCAGCTGACTCTGACTCCGTCTCTTTATCTGTGTCCATGTTTCAGCTCGTTATCGTAACCAGACCAGCCAGGCGGAGTCGTACTACCGTCACGCAGCTCAGCTGGTGCCGTCAAATGGTGAGTCTGACCACGCCTCCACTGAGACCGGGACCTCGGTCCTCCACTGAGAGACCGGGACCTCGGTCCTCCACTGAGAGACCGGGACGACCGGGACCTCTGTCCTCCACTGAGATACCAGGACCCACTGAGAGACCGGGACCTCGGTCCTCCACTGAGAGACCGGGACCTCGGTCCCTGACTCAGGGTTCATTCACACCAGTCTGTTTGCTTTGTGGACGTGTGAATGTGTGTATCAAAGAAACGTGTGTGTGTGTGTGTGTGTGTGAGTGAGTGAATGTGTGTATCAGATTATAATCTGAAGACGTTGCCAGGATTTGCCCAAACAATGAATAACAAAAGGTTAATGATCTCATAGTTTTATTATTAATGATTCTAATGATTCTAATGATTTTCACGATTCTAATAATTTTAATGATTCTAATGATTTTAATAATTTTAACGATTCTAATGATTTTAACTATTCTAGCGATTCTAACGATTCTAATGATTTTAACGATTCTAATGATTGTTTGTGTTGTGGAGAAAAAACCCCCCACGTCACCACAGTTTCTCTGATGACCCCGCCCACTTTCAGGAGGAGCTATAGTCATGTGTGTGTGTGTGCTGCAGGTCAACCCTATAACCAGCTGGCCATCCTGGCCTCCTCTAAAGGAGACCACCTGACCACCATCTTCTACTACTGCCGCAGCATCGCAGTCAAGTTCCCTTTCCCAGCAGCCTCCACCAACCTGCAGAAAGCTCTGTCCAAGGCTCTGGAGAGGTGAGGACGTTCACCAGGAGGGACACTGTCCTCTTTGACATGTGTCCACCTCTGTGTCCTCACTGTGTTTGTGTGTGTGTGTGTGTGCAGTCGTGACGAGGTGAAAACCAAGTGGAGCGTCTCTGATTTCATCAAGTCCTTCATCAAGTTTCACGGTCACGTTTATCTGAGCAAGAGTCTGGACAAACTGGACTCACTGAGGGAGAGGCTGGAGGAGCAGTTTCAGGTCAGTGTGTGTGTGTGTGTGTGTGTGTGTGTGTGTGTGTGTGTGTGTGTGTTCTTGTACTTGCAGCATACTGAGGACCAGTGAGGGTTTTTAACCAACAAAGTGAGGTCATTTTTACAAAGTGAGGTCATTTTGGTCGGTCCTCACTTGGTCTTCATTGAAATCACTTCCTTAGGTTGTAAACACGCTACACTTTTAACAGAGGTCCTCAGTTTGGTACAAAAACCTGTTTTCCAGCCGTGGTGTTTCCCACACTTTTTGCTCTGGGGCTCCACCTGCAGACATTTCATGGTACTGCACCCAGTAGTTCTTTATAGATGTCATTCATTAAGTAGATATAAACCACAAGCTTCTTAATCCTTGTGTTTCTTTGCTGTCGTCACTGACGTGTAAACTGATGTTGGTGTGTGTGTGCGTGTGTGTGTGTGTGTGCAGAGGCTGATCCTACAGAAAGCCTTCAGCTCTCAGCAGCTCGTCCACATCACAGTCATCAACCTGTTTGAGCTTCATCAGCTCAGAGACCTGAACACTGACGGAGACCAGAGCTACAGCAGTGAGCAACACATCAGCTGGATACAACTGCTAGGACTGTTCAGTAAGACTCACACAGACACACAACACACACACACACACAGACACACAACACAGAGACACACAACACACACACAGAGCTACAGCAGTGAGCAACACGTCAGCTGGATACAACTGCTGGGACTGTTCAGTAAGACTCACACAGACACACAACACACACACACAGACACACAACACACACAACACAGAGACACACAACACACACACAGAGCTACAGCAGTGAGCAACACATCAGCTGGATACAACTGCTGGG
>NC_139822.1:10239684-10522184 GCF_963457635.1 Microchirus variegatus | reverse complement strand
ACCGTTTTAATCCCAGATTCAAATCAGTTTAATCCCAGATTCAAACCGTTTTAATCCCAGATTCAAACCGTTTTAATCCCAGATTCAAATCAGTTTAATCCCAGATTCAAACCAATTTAATCCAAGATTTATACTTGGATTTAGACTTTTCTCACATGACCTCAATAAAAGTAATTTTACTGAAGCATCAGAAGACTTTGTGGCTCAGTGCTATGGAAGGTTGAGGGTTCAATTCCTGCAGCAAAGGCACTTTGAGCCATTGTTGCAGCGTGTGAAAGTGTGTGAGTAGAGGAAATCTCTAAATCCAGACCATAATACCAACTCTTCTTCTTCTGATGTTCTTTATAATAATATAAATAACAAAGTTAAAGGAGCGCCACCTTCAGGCTGCATGTGGAAGTCTCTCTGTCCTCTGTTTCCAGGCTTCTCTGTCGTTTACCGCCTTACTTTCTTCTTCTTGTGTTTTTTTACTCCCCTCTCCTCCTGCTCCTTCCTCCTCCTGCTCCTCCTTCCTCCTCCCTCCTTCCTCTTCCTCTTCCTCCTCCTCCTCCTCCTTCCACCTCCTTCCTCTTCCTCCTCCTCCTTCCACCTCCTTCCTCTTCCTCCTCCTCCTTCCTCCTCCTTCCTCTTCCTCCTCCTCCTTCCTCCTTCCTCCTTCCTCCTCTCACTAGGACAACAAGAGCTCCCCTCTCCTCCCTCCTGACCTGTTAAAAACTCTAGCAGATTTTGAGGAGGAGGAGGAGCTGGTCTTTTCTAAGCCTCCTGATTTCTTCCAGGCCTTGGCTGCTCCTCTAAATTCTGCTTCTGGACCAAATATATTTGTATGTAGCCCCTCCTTCCACATACAAGCCACGCCCCCACACCACGCCTGCAGTCACACTCTTTTTTTTGTTATGATGCTTTTACTGTGAAAGGACTGTCCGTCCACATCCTGTCTGTCTTGTCTCTGCAGCTGTCCAACCACACCAGGATGGACAGTGGTCCTGAGGTCGGAGGTCAAACGTCTTCCCTCTTACCCATGTCTGGGTTCCCCATGCAGGTGAGAGGGAAGTGGGCGGTGACCAGTGTGGAGGCGTGTCAGTGACGGTGTTTGTCCACCAGAGGGCAGACGCATGAATAATCTGTGTGTGTGTGTGTGTGTGTGTGTGTGTAGGAGTACAACCAGAACAGCATCTTCAGTCAGGCCTACGGTAAGAACCTGCCGCCCAGCGCCAAGCCCGACGTTCCCATGATGCACCAGGAGCATTCGCTCTACTCTCTGTTTGAAGGGACTCCGTGGTCGCCCTCTCTGCCCGCCAGCTCAGGTGTGTGTGTGTGTGTGTGTGTGCGCAGGAGTGTGTGTGTGTGTGTGTGTGTGTGTGTGTGTGTCACCTGTCGTCACATGACACCAGCTCTCGTCTGTCATTGGCAGATCACTCCACCCCGGCGAGCCAATCCCCTCACTCGTCCAACCCCAGCAGCCTGCCGTCGTCCCCGCCCACACACAACCACGGAGCCACGCCCTTCTCTAACTTTGGACCTATCGGCACGCCCGACAGCCGCGACCGCAGGGTGATGGACCGCTGGAAGGCCGACAAGACCGGTGAGATGAGGGGAGGGGCCGGGGGCGGGGCCATAGAGTTCAGACATGAAAACATACAAGGGTCGATTATCAGGATCATCGAGTACTGGTCATTTATTTTGACATACCACAAGGGGGAGCTGCATCTGGGATTAAACTGGTTTGCATCTGGGATTAAACTGGTAACATAAACCAGTTTAATCCCAGATGCAAACCAGTTTAATCCCAGATTCAAACCGGTTTAATCCTTGATTCAAACCAGTTCAATCCCAGATTCAAACAAATTTAATTCCAGATTCAAACCAGTTTAATCCCAGATTCAAACCAGTTTAATTCTTCATTCAAACCGGTTTAATCCCAGACTCAAACTGGTTTAATCCCAGATTCAAACCAGTTTAATTCTTCATTCAAACCGGTGTAATCCCAGATTCAAACCAGTTTAATCCCAGACTCAAACAGGTGTAATCCCAGATTCAAACCGGTTTAATCCCAGACTCAAACAGGTGTAATCCCAGATTCAAACCGGTTTAATCCCAGATTTAAAATGGTTTAATCCCAGATTCAAACCAGTTTAATTCCAGACTCAAACAGGTGTAATCCCAGATTCAAACCGGGTTAATCCCGGATTTAAAATGGTTTAATCCCAGATTCAAACCAGTTTAATTCCAGATTCAAACCGGTTTAATACCGGATTTAAGATGGTTTCTGATGCGACGCAGTAACGAGTGAAACGCTGTCACTGAGCCCCGTGTTTTTACATTTAGAACAAATTTTTATTTGTGTAATCTGTATAATCTGTACATCGACATACATAATCTCGGGTCTCTGAGAGCAGTGAAACTCAAAAGTCATACAATGAGCAAACACTAGGGGGCAGTCTCTGACAGCATGTGTGTGTGTGTGTGTTCCAGGTGCGGTCAGTGGCTTTGGTCTGGATTATCTTCCGTCCTCAGCCTCCTCTGTTGCGTCCGACACCAGCTGGCACCAGAGTGGACCAGGCGGCAGCTCCTGGACCAATCAGGAGTCTCCGATGGAGGAGTCGTCGTCCACCGTGCTGCTCGACAGCCTCAAGGTGAGGTTAAAGTTCACGCCGCGCTCGTACGTGTCACCTGTGCTGTGGCTCCGCCCCCTCCTCACGTCCACCGCTCTTCTTCTTGTCCTCCAGTCCATCTGGTCCAGTTCCATGATGCAGCCCGGCCCGTCGGCGCTGGAGCAGCTCCTCCTGCAGCAGAAGCAGAAGCAGCAGCGAGGCCACGGCGCCATGAACCCGCCTCACTGAACCCGGGTCGGCCCGAGGCGTGGAAACGACCACCAGGAGAAACCACAGGAAGTTTGACCTGCTCCACAGGAAACGCTAAATTGACGACGGGCGAGAAACGGTGGAGGCGTCGGAGGCGACGAGGCTGAAACACCAAACCCCGCCCCCTCGGCTGTGGAGGGGCGGTGACACGCCCCCTCCTGGACCGGAGAGGTGCGGGATCTCTTCAACCCGTGGCGTTAGGCCACTGCCGGGTTTTCTTCAAAGCCCTGCAAATCTGAACATTGAGGAACACGCCCCCTGCTCAGCGCGGCCCCGCCCCTTGTTTTGGACAGACACCACATCTGCAGTGACCTCTGACCTCTGACCTCCTGGACGTCCACGCGGCCTGACTGACGAGCGCCGGTTTTTAGCGTCTCCACGGCCGCGCTGTGACAGAGCGAGGACAGCGTGGAGGTCATGTGACGCGGGGGGGTGGGGGGGGGTCAAATTAACAGACTTCATATTCTTTACTGAGGAGGGGGAGGAGGCTGAATGAAGGACAGTTCTATAAATATATAAATAAACCTTTAGTTGGACTTTGACGTGCGTGGGCGGAGGGGGCGGAGCCATGAGGCTCGAGTCACCGGCAGGCGGCGGAAGGTTGACTCCAAAAAAAAAAGAAGGGAGGAGCTAAGAACGGACGAGTCTGTCAGTCGTAGCGACGTTAGCGTCAGCGTGACGAGACGAAGAAGTGTTTGTGATTTTGTTCGTAGCATTTTAGCTTTTAGCCGAGAGAGAGCGAGCTAATGTTAACCTTTGACCTGTAGACGATCGATCGATACAGCTGATTATTATTGATCTGCTTCAACGAGCTCCGCCCCCCCCCCCGATCTCCTGCGCTGACATGACGACATTCCTGTGCAGGAAGTGGGCGGAGCCAGTCATGGTCGGAGCGTTTTGATTTCCTGTGTTTGATAAACACCGTCTGTTTTCTGTGATCGTGTTTTCATGTTTCAATCTATTAGAAAATAAAGAGAAGCCACAGATGAACGTGTGAATGTGAGGAAGGTCCTGGTCCTGGTCCTGGTCCTGGTCCTGGTCCTGGTCCTGGTCCTGGTCTTGGTCCTGGTCCTGGTCCTGGTCCTGGTCCTGGTCCTGGTCCTGGTCCTGGTCCTGAGCTGAATGACTTCTTCTGTTGCCTGTTTTTTTTCCAGTAAGACGTTAAAGGACACGCCCCTGTAGATTGAACCTTTAAATAAAGGATGATTCTGTTCCCCTGACAACGGCGTCCATCTTGATTTTCTCCGTCTGCTTCATTAGATCATGTGACCTTTATTCTGTGATGTCGTGTCCCATCAGATAAGCCCCGCCCCCTCCCTGTGGTTTGAGGGTGAAAACCTTAGACCACGTCCAGGTGCACTTTGTCTCCTCAAAGACCAACAATGCAACAGTTTTTGTACGAGTGTTTGTCGCCGTGTCTCCACAGACGCACAAGAGACCTGACATCGCTACTAGAACCAGGACCACGTCCTCTCGGGGTCCACAGAAGACCACGTCCTCTCAGGGGTCCACAGAAGACCACGTCCTCTCGGGGTCCACAGAAGACCACGTCCTCTCGGGGTCCACAGAAGACCACGTCCTCTCAGGGACCACAGAAGACCACGTCCTCTCAGGGACCACAGAAGTCCACGTCCTCTCAGGGTCCACAGAAGACCACGTCCTCTCAGGGACCACAGAAGACCACGTCCCCTCAGGGTCCACAGAAGACCACGTCCTCTCAGGGACACTGGGTGAATGTGTGACAGTTGCCTGTGGTTTCCTGGCTCATGTTTTTGAACGACTGTTTCTCACTGTGTTACGTACGGTTTCCACAGTGATCTGAGATCTGAGCAGAGCTGAACAACAACCTGAGGACACTGAGGACACTCTGAGGACGCTGTGGACACTCTGAGGACGCTGTGGACACACTGTGGACACTCTGAGGACGCTGTGGACACTCTGAGGACGCTGTGGACACACTGTGGACACTCTGAGGACACACTGTGGACACACTGTGGACACTCTGAGGACGCTGTGGACACTCTGAGGACGCTGTGGACACACTGTGGACACTCTGAGGACACTGTGGACACTGAGGACGCTGTGGACACTCTGAGGACGCTGTGGACACACTGTGGACACTCTGAGGACACACTGTGGACACTCTGAGGACACTGTGGACACTCTGAGGACACTGAGGACACTCTGAGGACACTGTGGACACTCTGTGGACACTGAGGACACTGTGGACACTCTGAGGACGCTGTGGACACACTGTGGACACACTGAGGACACTGTGGACACTCTGAGGACGCTGTGGACACACTGTGGACCCACTGTGGACACTCTGAGGACACTGTGGACACACTGAGGACACTCTGGGGACACTGAAGACCATGTCCCCTCGGGGACCACTGAAGACCACGTCCTCTCAGGGACCACAGAAGACCACGTCCCCTCTGGGACCACTGAAGACCACGTCCTCTCGGGGTCCACTGAAGACCACGTCCTCTCGGAGTCCACTGAAGACCACGTCCTCTCGGGGTCTACTGAAGACCACGTCCTCTCAGGGTCCACAGAAGACCACGTCCTCTCGGGGTCCACAGAAGACCACGTCCTCTCAGGGACCACAGAAGACCACGTCCCCTCAGAGACCACAGAAGACCACGTCCTCTCAGGGTCCACAGAAGACCACGTCCTCTCAGGGACCACAGAGACACAGGGTGAATGTGTGACAGTTGCCTGTGGTTTCCTGGCTCATGTTTTTGAACGACTGTTTCTCACTGTGTTACGTACGGTTTCCACAGTGATCTGAGATCTGAGCAGAGCTGAACAACAACCTGAGGACACTGAGGACACTCTGAGGACGCTGTGGACACACTGTGGACACTCTGAGGACGCTGTGGACACTCTGAGGACACTCTGAGGACACTGTGGACACTCTGAGGACGCTGTGGACACACTGTGGACACTCTGAGGACGCTGTGGACACTCTGAGGACACTCTGAGGACGCTGTGGACACTCTGAGGACGCTGTGGACACACTGTGGACACTCTGAGGACACACTGTGGACACTCTGAGGACGCTGTGGACACTCTGAGGACGCTGTGGACACACTGTGGACACTCTGAGGACACTCTGAGGACACTGTGGACACTCTGAGGACACACTGTGGACACACTGTGGACACTCTGAGGACACACTGTGGACACTGAGGACACTCTAAGGACACTGTGGACACTCTGAGGACACTGTGGACACTCTGAGGACACTGTGGACACTCTGAGGACGCTGTGGACACACTGTGGACCCTCTGTGGACCATCTGTGGACACACTGTGGACACTCTGAGGACACTCTGAGGACACTGTGGACACTCTGGGGACACTGTAGACACTCTGAGAACACTCTGGGGACACTGTGGACACTCTGTGGACACTCTGAGGACACTGTGGACACTCTGAGGACACTCTGAGGACGCTGTGGACACTCTGAGGACGCTGTGGACACTCTGAGGACACACTGTGGACACTCTGAGGACGCTGTGGACACTCTGAGGACGCTGTGGACACACTGTGGACACTCTGAGGACACTCTGAGGACACTGAGGACACTGTGGACACTCTGAGGACACACTGTGGACACTCTGAGGACACTCTGAGGACACTGTGGACACTCTGAGGACGCTGTGGACACACTGTGGACACTGAGGAAACACTGTGGACACTCTGAGGACACTGTGGATACTCTGAGGACGCTGTGGACACACTGTGGACCCTCTGTGGACACACTGTGGACCCTCTGTGGACACACTGTGGACCCTCTGTGGACCCTCTGTGGACACACTGTGGACACTCTGAGGACACTCTGAGGACACTGTGGACACTCTGAGGACACTGTGGACACTCTGTGGACACTCTGTGGACACTCTGTGGACACTGTGGACACTCTGTGGACACTCTGAGGACACTGTGGACACTCTGTGGACACTCTGAGGACACTGTGGACACTCTGTGGACACTGTGTGTGTGTGTGTGTGTGTGTGAGGTTTTTGTACGACTGTTTCTCACTGTGATTATTTCGTTTTTGGAAACGGGATCAAACTGACGGTCACTCCTGCAGGTCAGTACACACACACACACACACACACACACACACACACACACACACACACACACACACACACACACACACACACACACAAAAAACAAATGTTTAAAAATGTAAAAGCAAAACGACACTAAAACGAAAAATTTAGCGTCTGTAAATCCTGGAAACTAAAGTTTTATTTATTTATTTATTTATCGATTTATTTATGTATTTATTTATTTATTGACAAAAAATAATTATTTAATTCTAATATATATATATATATATATGCAAATGGTTCAGTTCATTTTACAGAGAAAATTTGAGTTGAAACAAAGAAAATATTTTTTCTATAAATAATAAAAATTGTTTAAAAAAATCTAATCTTTGATCAGTTTTTGTTCACGTTAAATAAAATAAAAGTATTTTGTTGTTTCTTAACAATCGCATCATATTCAGATGATCAGATATCTGTCCATTTTTTAATCAAAAATTATTAATTGATTATTATTGAATCATGATTAATTTTGTATTATAGTATTAATTGTTTGATTTATTATGATTGATTATTAATAATCATTTTTAAATGTTGTTATTTGTGGTGATGCGTTCACTGACCCTCGTTCATCTTGATGTCAGATCGGCCTCCTCTGGACCCGAGTCTGTTCCTCCTCAGTCCGCTGCAGCAGAACCGCACCCACATCACCACCGCGGCGGACAGCGCCCCCTTGGACGTCTGTCTCGCCGCTGCGTTTCGTCCACGGGACGGAGAGATGCTTCTCCACGTGTCCACTGATGTTCTCACTCTGGACACAGGAGGCGCTGTCCTGCACCCGCCAGACAAAAGCTTCTTCTTCACTGGATTCAGCAACGAATCAATTTCCAGCTGTGGACTCCACAACGTGTCCGTCAGCCGTCTGAGCGGTGAGGCGTCTTTCAAACGTGATTCTAATGTGTTTAACATGTTTCAAATTGTTTCAAATGTGTTTATAGCGTTTGAGAAAGTGTTTTAAAGTGTTTCAAATGTGTTTAAAATGTGTTTCAAAGTGTTTAAGAATGTTTTAAATGTTGTTTGACATTTTTTTTCCTTTTCATCAACAGCTGATGATGACGAATATCCTGGTGAGATTTTATTCAACCTGTTCCAGACTGTTTAAAATGTGTTTATAGCGTTTGAGAAAGTGTTTTAAAGTGTTTAAAATGTGTTTAAAATGTGTTTAAAACGTGTTTAAAATGTGTTTCAAAGGGTTTCAAATGGTTTAAATGCGTTTAAAATGTGTTTGAAATGTGTTTATAGTGTTTGAGAAAGTGTTTAAATGTGTTTCAAAGGGTTTAAAATGTGTTTCAAAGTGTTTAAGAATGTTTTAAATGTTGTTTGACATTTTTTTTTTCCTTTTCATCAACAGCTGATGATGACGAATATCCTGGTGAGCTTTTATTCAACCTGTTCCAGACTGTTTAAAATGTGTTTATAGTGTTTGAGAAAGTGTTTTAAAGTGTTTAAAATGTGTCTAAAACAGTTTAAAATGTTTTAAATGCGTTTTAAAGTGTTTATTGTGTGTGTGTTAAAGTGTTTTGAATGTGTTTTAATAGTGTTTTAAAGGGTTTTAAATATGTTTTAAAATGTTTATTATGTGTTTATTATGTGTTTTAAATATGTTTTAAAGTGTTTTAAGACTGTTCCAGGCTGTGCTGACTTCTTCTCTCCGTCTTGAACAGACGACGTCAGACTGAACTCCTTCCTGTTGCTGATGAACGCAGCTCGACTGATGTTGATGAAGACTGTGGTTTTTAACACTGTGTTCACCATCAGAGCTCTGATCACCTGATCACCCTCATTCATTCATTCATTCATTCATTCAATCATTCATTCGTCTTTCAACAAATAAACTTTATCATTATTCTTGTTTTTCATCAATCTTGTCAATGTTGTCACTTTCTCTATAGCATATGATATAATATAATATACTATAATTTAATATAATACAATGTAATTTAGTTTAATATACAATAATTTAATTTAATCTGAATCACATCGAGTGTCAGTTTAAACACAACAGAACAGTTAAAAAGTTGAACGCGCAGTGTGGACGACGTGCTGACGTAGGCGGTAACGTATTGCGTCACCTCCTGTTCTTCCGCCGGTGTTAGCTGTGTGTCTCCGTGTCTCGTGCTCTCTCTGTGATTATTGATCGACTGTGACGATCGATTAACCGAACACGCGCTCGTGTCGTTAACTTGGTTCATGCTGTCACGCGCCACTTTAGCGTAAACTCGTATCTTTCGCGCAGATTCACGTACGGTGGTTTATGCTAGCATAGCTTAGCTGCTAGCTTAGCCGCGGTGTCTTGTCTCGTGTGTTGTCACGTGTTTACTTTCTGCTCCGCCTCCTTTAGCGAGAACGATACTAACGTTTATTATGAAGCTGTGATAATCCAGAGATTAGAGAGAAATGCTGTGATAATCCAGAGATTAGAGAGAAATGCTGTGATAATCCAGAGATTAGAGAGAAATGCTTGTTATAATCCAGAGATTAGAGATTAAAGTCGATCAATAACAAACACAAAGATCTGACGAATACTTTACAGTTAAATATAACCATATCATAATCTGTTTGGATTAATAATCCCATTACTGACGATAATATGGATTTATTCTGTGGAATTGAAATGTAGTGAGTTTGAGATAAAGATTAAGATTTCTTCTTCTGTTAAATGAGGTTCCCCCCCCCTCCACAGCCCCCTGGTGTTCACTCGCTGTGTTTCTCTGTTGTCTGTAATGTCGTCCACAGACCTCAGATTATCTGTGATGATTTAGCGCTATACAGATCACAGATTACAGTTTAGCTAATCCCACAGATTAGAGTTTAGCTAACCTCACAGATTAGAGTTTAGCTAACCTCACAGATTACAGTTTAGCTAACCTCACAGATTATACTTTAGCTAACCTCACAGATCATAGTGTAGCTAATCCCACAGATTATAGGCGCTCCATCATGTGGCTCACAGATTACTGCAGATGTTTGTTACATGTTAATCTTCACTTATTGTTTTATTAACTTGTTTATTTTTCTCTCTTTCTAAAGTAAATAAATCTTCTGATGACATCATCGTGCTCCTAGTGAGTGACGTCACATGACACGCCCCCCCCCCCACAGAAGCCCCGCCCACCTGTGTCGGGGCTAAAAATAGTGCATCACTTCCTGTCTGACACAGACGCTGAAAACGTCCTGAGGAGACGACAAAACGCTGTGGACGAGATCACAACAAACCACAGCACCGCCTACTGGAGAACTGCAGGGACCACACCAGTCCTCAGGTACAGTCACAGTTCTGGACTCAGGTCTCTGATCCTGATCCTGAACCTGAACCTGAACCTGAACCTGAACCTGATCCTGAACCTGAACCTGATCCTGATCCTGTCACTCTGTCTTTATGATATATTCATGGTCCTGGGATCTCATGTTGTTTTTTGTTTGTTTTTCAGGCGTCACAAACAGCATAGGATCATGGGAAACTGAGTTCAAACGGATCACGTGAGTTCAAACAAGATTATAACAGAAAAAACTCATAATCCAGAGTAAAGACGACCAATAATCCAACAAAACTAAGAAAATATTCAGAAACTTAAGAATAAAAAAAACTCTGACGTTCATGAGATTAAAATTAAACAATGTTTTAAAATGAAGTGAAAAAAAAAAAAAGATTTGACGTCATTTTTGAAAGTCCACAGATTCAAAAACAAATAAACAAATAAATGTGTGTTTGCAGTGTGTGTGTGTGAGAATGTGTGTGTGTGAGTGAGTGAGTGAGTGTGTGTGTGTGAGAGGTTTTTGTATGAGTGTGTGTGTGTGTGTGTGTATGGATTTGGAGACAAACTGATTTTCGGTGATGGAACAAAACTGGTGATTTTCTCAGGTCTGTTTATTTATTCATTCATTCAGATGAATTTGTTTGTTAAAATGTGTTGTTTGGACAACTATTGTGATCCTGGATTATGTGAATAATCTCAGGTTATACGGTTGAAGATGGATTATGTGAATAACGTTACATTACAGGAGTGAGGCCAGATTATGTGGCAATCTTGGATTATGTTAATTAGGCTTGATTATGTGAATCATCCTGGATTATGTGACTGAGGCTGGATTATTTGCGTAATCTTAGACGATGTGTATAATCCAGTGTGTATTTGGATTATGCTCTGACTCTTCTTCATCTGCAAACATCAAACTTGTTTTTGGAAAAGGAATCAAACTCTACGTCGATGACAATATTATACATATACATATATATATATATATATATATATATACATATATATATATACATATATATATATATATATATATATATACATATATATATATATATATAAATATATGTATATACGCAATATATATATTTGTATTTAGTTACACATTCTAGATTAAAATGGGTGTTTAATCTGATCATAATGAGACATTGTTGTGGACACTGGACATAAAGTGGTCTTTGGTCTTTGGACCAGAATCACCACTGTGATTAACAGATTAACAGATTAACAGTGAGTGACTTTGTTCAAACGTTGAAAATCATCAAGGTTTTAGCGTAAAAACCATGTTTTTTTGAAGGATGTTAGTTTGAGGGTTTTTGTCGTAGAGAATGACGATGTGTGAACTCAGGGACTCAGATCATCAGGTTTGGACGAGGAACCAGATTAATCAGTGAAATCAGTGAGTACTGAAGATATTTTATATAAATAAATAAATCAATCAATCAAATTTAAAGATTTAAATCTAAAATGAGAATTTTTATTTGGAAAAAAAAAAAAATAATCCACATCAAACTCATTTGAATGAATGATTATTTTCACTTGTTGCTATGACAACCTGATTTGACATTTTTAAAAATCTATTTTGAAGATATTTTAAACACGATCGATGGTCATGGAGTTACTGAGTTAATGATGTTAAATAAAAACAAACACAAACTTCTTCATAAACTCTGTAAATATCAGTAAATTCACATTAATCTCAATATCATCCTCAGTTTGGTGGTTTATTATATATAGAATCACATCATCTGCATATTGTTTGATTCACCTCATTATTTAGAGTTTATGTCATGAAGCTTCATCATGTGTGAATACTGGAAATCAGTATCAGCTCCTGTTTGGACGAGGAATCAGATTAAATGTTGAACACAGTGAGTAAAACTGAATCATTTTAAGCTTCTGTAGAAGAAATTAATCTAATTTAATTTATTATTAATAAAACATCTTTGTCTGAGTAAACATTTACAAATAATTTAACATTTAAACAAAAGAGTAAATATAAAATATCTGTTTTTTAAATGGTGGTTTGGTTCAGTTGGTGTAACATGTTAAACATGAATAAATAAACTGTCACAGTAGAATTCAACGTTACTGTTATTTACTGTCAAATATACAACAAATATTTATATATATGTTTATTTTTAATGTTATAACATTTGCTTCATGATATCACACAGATCACTTAAAAATAATCATCACGATCATGTAAATGAAGTAAATTCATGTAAAAGAACAAACTGATATATTTCTATAATTGTATTTAAAGTTTGCATTTTGTAATGACGTAAATGAAAATCATAGTTTTTCTGAATGAGGTTTGGTTCAGAGTTTATGTCGTGAAGCTTCATCATGTGTGAAAACTGGATATTTATATAAACTGATCTTTGGACGAGGAACCAGATTAATCATTGAAATCAGTGAGTACTGAAGATATTTAATTAAAAACACTGAAGATATTTAATTAAAAACACTGAAGATATTTAATTAAAAACACTGAAGATATTTAATTAAAAACACTGAAATATTTTATTATAAACACTAAAGATATTTAATTAAAAACACTGAAATATTTAATTGAAAACACTGAAGATATTTTATTAAAAACACAAGTATTTAAAAGTATTTTAAAAAAACAAACAAATAGAGTTTATGTCATGAAGCTTCATCATGTGTGAATGTTGGAGGTTCACAAAAACTGATCTTTGGACGTGGAACCAGATTAATCATTGAAATCAGTGAGTACTGAAGATATTTAATTAAAAACACTGAAATATTTAATTAAAAACACTGAAGATATTTAATTAAAAACACTGAAATATTTGATTAAAAACACTGAAGATATTTAATTAAAAACACTGAAATATTTTATTAAAAACACTGAAGATATTTTATAAAAAACAGAAATATTTAATTAAAAACACAGAAATATTTAATTAAAAACACTGAAATATTTTATTAAAAACACTGAAGATATTTTATTAAAAACACTGAAATATTTTATTAAAAACACTGAAGACATTTTATTAAAAACACTGAAATATTTAATTAAAAACACTGAAATATTTAATTAAAAACACGAAATATTTTATTAAAAACACTGAAGATATTTTATTAAAAACACGAAAATATTTAATTAAAAACACTGAAATATTTAATTAAAAACACTGAAATATTTTATTAAAAACACTGAAGATATTTTATTAAAAACACGAAAATATTTAATTAAAAACACTGAAATATTTAATTAAAAACCATCAAATGTTTTATTAAAAACACTGAAATATTTAATTAAAAACACTGAAATATTTTATTAAATAAATGACACGTGTCAATAAAACAACAAATGACAGAGGTGGAAAACAAAAATGTTCATAATCACAATAACCATAAACATCATAAATCACAGAATATAAAATACAGTAAATGAGAACAATCACATTCTGTATCTTTATATTTCCTTTAAGTGAGGTTAGATTTTTGTTTTTGTAAAAAAAACATTATTTTTTAATTTGAGTTTGATGATGAGTTTATGTCATGAAGCTTCATCATGTGTGAATACTGGAGCAGGTTCATATAAACTGATCTTTGGACGAGGAACCAGATTAACTGTTGAACACAGTGAGTAAAACTGAATCATTTTATTCACGTTAAGCATCTGTAAAAGAAAAAAAAAAATACAATTCTAACAGGATATGTATCAGATTTGCCATTTATATAATAATAATAATAATAATAATAATAATAGTAATAATAATAAAAACCTGCGTCTGAGTAAACATTTACAAAGAATTAAACATTTAAATATAAAATATCTATCTTTTTAAATGTGGTTTGGTTCAGTTGTAACGTGAATATAACAAAGTTTTTGTTCTGGAGTTTCCTGTTGTGTGAATGATGTAAATAAGATTTTCTTTGGAAGAGGAACCAGATTAAAGGTTGAAAAGAGTGAGTATTGATCCAGATTATTCAAATGACATATGCGGCGTCTTTAAGAGAAAACAAACCTCTGTTTTTAGGTCGAAAACATCATTCTTAAAAAAGTCATGAATCCAAATCAAAGATTTTAACTGTGTGAGAATTGGGAATAAAATTAACTGTAAACAGTAAATGAGATTATGAGCTCAGATCAACTGTGACGCTTTAAAAACTAAACTCATATTTAAATTAAAAAAGATTAATTTTAAATTAATTAAAAACACTGAAATATTTTATCAAAAACACTGAAGATATTTTATTTTTAACAATCAAATTTAAACTTCCGTATTAAATGTTAAATGTTATTAAAAATCATAGTTTTTCTGAGGTTTGGTTCAGAGTTTATGTCATGAAGCTTCATCATGTGTGAATACTGGAAGTGTAGGTAAACTGATCTTTGGACGAGGAACCAGATTAATCATTGAAATCAGTGAGTACTGAAGATATTTAATTAAAAACACTGAAATATTTAATTAAAAACACTGAAGATATTTTATTAAAAACACGGAAATATTTTATTAAAAACACTGAAGATATTTTATTTTTAAAAATCAAATTTAAGATCCAAAGCTATAATTGAAATAGTCTTTTGAAAACTTCTGTATTAAATGTTCAAATTATTTTAAAAATGTCAGTAAATTCACATTAATCTCAATATCATCCTCAGTTTGGTGGTTTATTATATATAGAATCACATCATCTGCATATTGTTTGATTCACCTCATTATTTAGAGTTTATGTCATGAAGCTTCATCATGTGTGAATACTGGAAATCAGTATCAGCTCCTGTTTGGACGAGGAATTAGATTAAATGTTGAACACAGTGAGTAAAACTGAATCATTTTAAGCTTCTGTAGAAGGAAAAAGTATCAGAATGGCCATTTATATTATTCATAAAACATCTTTGTCTGAGTAAACATTTACAAATAATTTAACATTTAAACAAAAGAGTAAATATAAAATATCTATTTTTTAAATGGTGGTTTGGTTCAGTTGGTGTAACATGTTAAACATGAATAAATAAACTGTCACAGTAGAATTCAGTGTTACTGTTATTTACTGTCAAATATACAACAAATATTTATCTACGTTTATTTTTAATGGAATAAATTTACTTTGTAAAAGAAAATCATAGTTTTTCTGAGGTTTGGTTCAGAGTTTATGTCATAAAGCTTCATGATGTGTGAATACTGGAGGTTTAGATAAACTGATCTTTGGACGAGGAACCAGATTAATCATTGAAATCAGTGAGTACTGAAGATATTTAATTAAAAACACTGATATTTTATTTTTAACAATCAAATTTAAAATTCCACATTAAATGTTCAAAGTATTTTTAAAAACAAACAAACTTCTTCATAAACTCTGTAAATATTAGTAAATTCACATTAATCTCAATATAATCCTCAGTTTGGTGGTTTATTACATATGGAATCACATCATCTGCATATTGTTTGATTCACCTCATTATTTAGAGTTTATGTCATGAAGCTTTATCATGTGTGAATACTGGAGATAAACTGATCTTTGGACGAGGAACCAGATTAATCATTGAAATCAGTGAGTACTGAAGATATTTAATTAAAAACACTGAAATATTTTATTAAGACACTGAAATATTAAATACTGAAGATATTTTATCTTTAAAAATCAAATTTAAGATCCAAAGCTATAATTGAAATAGTCTTTTGAAAACTTCCGTATTAAATGTTCAAATTATTTTTTTAAACAAACTTCTTCATAAACTCTGTAAATGTCAGTAAATTCACATTAATCTCAATATCATCCTCAGTTTGGTGGTTTATTATGTATAGAATCACATCATCTGCATATTGTTTGATTCACCTCATTATTTAGAGTTTATGTCATGAAGCTTCATCATGTGTGAATGTTGGAGGAGGTTATAAAGTCCTGTTTGGAAGTGGAACCAGATTAATCATTGAACCCAGTGAGTACTGAACATATTTAATTAAAAACACAGAAATATTTTATTAAAAACACTGAAATATTTAATTAAAAACACTGAAGATATTTAATTAAAAACACTGAACATATTTAATTAAAAACACAGAAATATTTTATTAAAAACACAGAAATATTTTATTAAAAACACTGAAGATTTTTAATTAAAAACACTGAAATATTTTATTAAATACACTGAAGATATTTTATTAAAAAGACGGAAACATTTTATTAAAAACACTGAAAGATTTTATTAAAAACACGGAAATTTTTAATTAAAAACACGGAAATATTTAATTAAAAACACTGAAGATATTTTATTAAAAACAGGGAAATATTTTATTAAAAACACTGAAGATATTTTATCAAATAAATGACACATGTCAATAAAACAACAAATGACAGAGGTGGAAAACAATATATATATTCTGTATCTTTATATTTCAAATGAGATTAGATTTTTGTTTTTGTAAAAAAACAATTTTTTGAGTTTGATGATGAGTTTATGTCATGAAGCTTCATCATGTGTGAATACTGGAAGTGTAGGTAAACTGATCTTTGGACGAGGAACCAGATTAATCATTGAAATCAGTGAGTACTGAAGATATTTA
This sequence comes from Microchirus variegatus, assembly GCF_963457635.1. NCBI lineage: Eukaryota > Metazoa > Chordata > Actinopteri > Pleuronectiformes > Soleidae > Microchirus > Microchirus variegatus. The sequence continues at coordinate 10,505,395 of NC_139822.1, read as the reverse complement.
ATTAAAAACACTGAAATATTTAATTAAAAACACTGAAGATATTTTATTAAAAACACGGAAATATTTTATTAAAAACACTGAAGATATTTTATTTTTAAAAATCAAATTTAAGATCCAAAGCTATAATTGAAATAGTCTTTTGAAAACTTCTGTATTAAATGTTCAAATTATTTTTTTAAACAAACTTCTTCATAAACTCTGTAAATGTCAGTAAATTCACATTAATCTCAATATCATCCTCAGTTTGGTGGTTTATTATATATAGAATCACATCATCTGCATATTGTTTGATTCACCTCATTATTTAGAGTTTATGTCATGAAGCTTCATCATGTGTGAATACTGGAGATACACGTAAACTGATCTTTGGACGAGGAACCAGATTAATCATTGAACCCAGTGAGTACTGAACATATTAAATTAAAAACACTGAAATATTTTATTAAAAACACTGAAGATATTTAATTAAAAACACGGAAATATTTTATTAAAAACACTGAAGATATTTAATTAAAAACACGGAAATATTTTATTAAAAACACTGAAGATATTTAATTAAAAACACTGAAGATATTTAATGGAGTTTGTTAAAGTAGTAGCTGTAGTTTATGTCATGAAGCTTCATCATGTGTGAATACTGGAAATTCAAACAGACTGATCTTTGGACGAGGAACCAGATTAATCATTGAAGCCAGTGAGTACTGAAGATATTTAATTAAAAACACTGAAGATATTTAATTAAAAACACTGAAGATATTTAATTAAAAACACTGAAATATTTTATTAAAAACACTGAAGATATTAAATTAAAAACACTGAAATATTTTATTAAAAACACTCAAGATATTTAATTAAAAACACTGAAGATATTTTATCTTTAAAAATCAAATTTAAGATTCAAAGCTATAATTGAAATAGTCTTTTGAAAACTTCCGTATTAAATGTTCAAATTATTTTTTTAAACAAACTTCTTCATAAACTCTGTAAATATCAGTAAATTCACATTAATCTCAATATCATCCTCAGTTTGGTGGTTTATTATGTATAGAATCACTTCATCTGCATATTGTTTGATTCACCTCATTATTTAGAGTTTATGTCATGAAGCTTCATCATGTGTGAATACTGGATCAGGGTTAGGTAAACTGATCTTTGGACGAGGAACCAGATTAATCATTGAACCCAGTGAGTACTGAACATATTTAATTAAAAACACTGAAGATATTTTATTAAAAACACTGAAATATTTAATTAAAAACACGGAAATATTTAATTAAAAACACTGAAATATTTAATTAAAAACAGGGAAATATTTTATTAAAAACAGGGAAATATTTTATTAAAAACACTGAAATATTTAATTAAAAACACTGAAATATTTTATTAAAAACACTGAAATATTTAATTAAAAATACGGAAATATTTAATTAAAAACACTGAAGATATTTTATTAAAAACACAGAAATATTTAATTAAAAACACTGAAATATTTAATTAAAAACACTGAAATATTTAATTAAAAACACTGAAATATTTAATTAAAACACTGAAATATTTAATTAAAACACTGAAACATTTTATTTAAAACACTGAAGATATTTTATTTTTAAAAATATAATTTAAGATCCAAAGCTATAATGGAAATAGTCTTTTGAAAACTTCCGTATTAAATGTTCAAATTATCTTTTTTTAAACAAACTTCTTCATAAACTCTGTAAATGTCAGTAAATTCACATTAATCTCAATATCATCCTCAGTTTGGTGGTTTATTATATATAGAATCACTTCATCTGCATATTGTTTGATTCACCTCATTATTTAGAGTTTATGTCATGAAGCTTCATCATGTGTGAATACTGATGGAGTTAAACTGATCTTTGGACGAGGAACCAGATTAATCATTGAACCCAGTGAGTACTGAACATATTTAATTAAAAACACTGAAGATATTTTATTAAAAACACTGAAATATTTAATTAAAAACACGGAAATATTTTATTAAAAACACTGAAATATTTTATTAAAAACACTGAAATATTTAATTAAAAACACTGAAGATATTAAATTAAAAACACTGAAATATTTAATTAAAAACACTCAAGATATTTTATTAAAAACACTGAAGATATATTTTTTTTAACTATCAAATTTAAGATTCAAAGCTATAATGGAAATAGTCTTTTGAAAACTTCCGTATTAAATGTTCAAATTACTTTTTTTAGACAAACTTCTTCATAAACTCTGTAAATGTCAGTAAATTCACATTAATCTCAATATCATCCTCAGTTTGGTGGTTTATTATATATGGAATCACATCATCTGCATATTGTTTGATTCACCTCATTATTTAGAGTTTATGTCATGAAGCTTCATCATGTGTGAATACTGGAGGTTCACGTAAACTGATCTTTGGACGACGAACCAGATTAATCATTGAAATCAGTGAGTACTGAAGATATTTAATTAAAAACACTGAAGATATTTAATTAAAAACACTGAAATATTTAATTAAAAACACTGAAGATATTTTATTAAAAACACGGAAATATTTTATTAAAGATACTGCAATTATTTTATTAGACACTGATGATATTTTACTTTTTAAAATCAAATTCAAAGAAGAGAATTAAAAAAATATTTTGAAAAATTCTAAATCAAACTAACTTGAATGAATGATCAGTTGTTGCTATGACAACCTGATATTTAACTTTTTATTATTTTAAAGATATTCTAAACTCGACAGATTATTGTGGATTTAATGATGTTAAACTGTCAAATGTTCAAAGTATTTTTAAAAAACAAACATAAATAGAGTTTATGTCATGAAGCTTCATCATGTGTGAATGCTGGAGTTAAACTGATCTTTGGACGAGGAACCAGATTAATCATTGAAATCAGTGAGTACTGATGTTGATGATCAATATATTTATATGAAATATTTGTTTTACAGAAAGTTGAACAGTGTCGATTCAAATGATAAAAACACCAAAAATGTATCTTTACTTCAGCTTTAATATTTAAACGACACAGTTTTGTGTATAATTTAGTTTAAAAGAACAAAGTGTTGTGATTTAGTCTGAAAACAGAGTTAAAATCATAGTTTTGTTGAACGAGGTTTGGTTGAGAGTCTGAGAGTTTGTGTTATGATGAGTTTGATTGTGTGAATAATCAGAAGATGATCTTTGGAAGAGGAACCAGATTAATCATTGAAATCAGTGAGTTTTTATCATTCAACTCTTTTTACTCTAATCAACGGACAATTAAGTCAAATTAGAAAATGAGTTCAACAATCAACAAAAATAAGAATTATCAAAAAACATTCATTTTGCTTTTATATGCAGAATAAATGCACATATTTCTATAATTGTATTTAAAGTTTGCATTTTAAACACGATGTAAATGAAAATCATAGTTTTTCTGAACAAGGTTTGGTTCAGAGTTTGTGTCGTGAAGCTTCAGGATGTGTGAATAATCAAAATGTTAAACTGATCTTTGGACGAGGAACCAGATTAATCATTGAAAACAGTGAGTACTGAAGATATTTAAATAAAAACACTGAAGATATTTGATTAAAAACATTGAAATATTTTATTAAAAACACGGAAATATTTAATTAAAAACACTGAAATATTTAATTTAAAACACTGAAATATTTAATTAAAAACACTCAAGATATTTTATTAAAAACACTCAAGATATTTTATTAAAAACACTGAAATATTTAATTAAAAACACTGAAATATTTAATTAAAAACACTGAAATATTTAATTAAAATACTGAAATATTTTATTAAAAACACTGAAATATTTTATTAAAAACACTGAAATATTTAATTAAGAACACTGAAATATTTTATTAAGACACTGAAATATTTAATTAAAAACACTGAAATATTTTATTAAAAACACTGAAGATATTTTATTTTTAACAATCAAATTTAAACTTCCGTATTAAATGTTCAAATTATTTTTTTTAGACAAACTTCTTCATAAACTCTGTAAATGTCAGTAAATTCACATTAATCTCAATATCATCCTCAGTTTGGTGGTTTATTATATAAGGAATCACATCATCTGCATATTGTTTGATTCACCTCATTATTTAGAGTTTATGTCATGAAGCTTCATCATGTGTGAATACTGTGAATCAGAATAAACTCCTGTTTGGAAGTGGAACCAGATTAAATATTGAACACAGTGAGTAAAACTGAATCATTTTATTCACGTTAAGCTTCTGTAAAAGAAAACAAAAACACTGAGTTAACAGAAAATGTATCAGAATTGCCATTTATTTTATATTATTAATAATAAAACGTCCACATGTGAATAAATTAAATTATTTAACGTTTAAACAAACAAGTAAATATAAAATATCTGTTTCTTCTTTTTATTTAAATAAAAATAATGATCAAAAACCATAACCAATAAAACAGAAGCGTCCAATATAAACCTTTTGTATAAGAACAATATACAATTTTTTCATGAGCTGAACGATAAAACATTTGCTTTTATATGCAGAACAAATGCACATATTTCTATAATTGTATTTAAAGTTTGCATTTTAAACACGATGTAAATGAAAATCATAGTTTTTCTGAACAAGGTTTGGTTCAGAGTTTGTGTCGTGAAGCTTCAGGATGTGTGAATTCTCAAAATTCATTTAAACTGATCTTTGGACGAGGAACCAGATTAATCATTGAAATCAGTGAGTACTGAAGATATTTTATTAAAAACACTGAAATATTTAATTAAAAACACGGAAATATTTAATTAAAAACACTGAAATATTTTATTAAAAACACGGAACAATTTAATTAGAAACACGGAAATATTTAATTAAAAACACTGAAATATTTAATTAAAAACACGGAAATATTTAATTAAAAACACAGAAATATTTAATTAAAAACACAGAAATATTTAATTAAAAACACAGAAATATTTTATTAAAAACACTGAAATATTTAATTAAAAACACTGAAATATTTTATTAAAAACACGGAAATATTTAATTAAAAACACAGAAATATTTAATTAAAAACACTGAAGATATTTAATTAAAAACACGGAAATATTTTATTTTTAAAAATCAAATTTAAGATTCAAAGCTATAATTGAAATAGTCTTTTGAAAACTTCCGTATTAAATGTTCAAAGAATTTTTTTAACCAAAACTTCTTCATAAACTCTGTAAATGTCAGTAAATTCACATTAATCTCAATATCATCCTCAGTTTGGTGGTTTATTATATATGGAATCACATCATCTGCATATTGTTTGATTCACCTCATTATTTAGAGTTTATGTCATGAAGCTTCATCATGTGTGAATACTGTGAATAAACTGATCTTTGGACGAGGAACCAGATTAATCATTGAAATCAGTGAGTACTGAAGATATTTAATTAAAATCACTGAATATATTTAATTAAAAACACTGAAATATTTAATTAAAAACACTGAAGATATTTTATTAAAAACACGGAAATATTTTATTAAAGATACTGCAATTATTTTATTAGACACTGATGATATTTTACTTTTTAAAATCAAATTCAAAGAAGAGAATTAAAAAAAAATATTTTGAAAAATTCTAAATCAAACTAACTTGAATGAATGATCAGTTGTTGCTATGACAACCTGATATTTAACTTTTTATTATTTTAAAGATATTCTAAACTCGACAGATTATTGTGGAGTTAATGATGTTAAACTGTCAAATGTTCAAAGTATTTTTAAAAACAAACATAGATAGAGTTTATGTCATGAAGCTTCATCATGTGTGAATGATCGAGTTAAACTGATCTTTGGAAGAGGAACCAGATTATTCATTGAAATCAGTGAGTTTTTATCATTCAACTCTTTTTACTCTAATCAACGGACAATTAAGTCAAATTAGAAAATGAGTTCAACAATCAACAAAAATAAGAATTATCAAAAAACATTCATTTTGCTTTTATATGCAGAATAAATGCACATATTTCTATAATTGTATTTAAAGTTTGCATTTTAAACACGATGTAAATGAAAATCATAGTTTTTCTGAACAAGGTTTGGTTCAGAGTTTGTGTCGTGAAGCTTCAGGATGTGTGAATTCTCAAAGTTCATATAAACTGATCTTTGGACGAGGAACCAGATTAATCATTGAACCCAGTGAGTACTGAAGATATTTAATTAAAAACACTGAAGATATTTAATTAAAAACACTGAAATATTTAATTAAAAACACTGAAATATTTTATTAAAAACACGGAAATATTTTATTAAAAACACTGAAATATTTTATTAAAAACACTGAAATATTTTATTAAGACACTGAATATTTTATTAAAAACACTGAAATATTTTATTAAAAACACTGAAATATTTTATTAAGACACTGAATATTTTATTAAAAACACTGAAGATATTTTATCTTTAAAAATCAAATTTAAGATTCAAAGCTATAATTGAAACAGTCTTTTGAAATCTTCCGTATTAAATGTTCAAATTATTTTTTAAACAAACTTCTTCTTAAACTCTGTAAATGTCAGTAAATTCACATTAATCTCAATATCATCCTCAGTTTGGTGGTTTATTATATAAGGAATCACATCATCTGCATATTGTTTGATTCACCTCATTATTTAGAGTTTCTGTCATGAAGCTTCATCATGTGTGAATACTGGAGGAGATAAACTGATCTTTGGACGAGGAACCAGATTAATCATTGAACCCAGTGAGTACTGAAGATATTTAATTAAAAACACTGAAGATATTTTATTAAAAACACTGAAGATATTTAATTAAAAACACTGAAGATATTTAATTAAAAACACTGAAATATTTAATTAAAAACACTGAAATATTTAATTAAAAACACTGAAATATTTTATTAAAAACACTGAAGATATTTAATAAAAAACACTGAAGATATTTTATTAAAAACACTGAAGATATTTTATTAAAAACACTGAAATATTTAATTAAAAACACTGAAATATTTGATTAAAAACACTGAAGATATTTTATTAAAAACACGGAAATATTTAATAAAAACACTGAAGATATTTTATTAAAAACATTGAAATATTTTATTAAAAACACTGAAATATTTAATTAAAAACACTGAAATATTTTATTAAATAAATGACACGTGTCAATAAAACAACAAATGACAGAGGTGGAAAACAAAAATGTTCATAATCACAATAACCATAAACATCATAAATCAGAGAACAATCACATTCTGTATCTTTATATTTCAAGTGAGGTTAGATTTTTGTTTTTGTAAAAAAAACAACTTTTTTAACTGGAGTTTGTTAAAGTATTAGCTTTAGTTTATGTCATGAAGCTTCATGATGTGTGAATACTGGAGGAAATTCATTAAAACTGATCTTTGGACGTGGAACCAGATTAATCATTGAAATCAGTGAGTACTAATGTTGATGATCAATATATTTATATGAAATATTTGTTTTACAGAAAGTTGAACAGTGTTGATTCAAATGATAAAAATACCAAAAATGTATCTTTACTTCAGCTTTAATATTTAAACGACACAGTTTTGTGTATAATTTAGTTTAAAAGAACAAAGTGTTGTGATTTAGTCTGAAAACAGAGTTAAAATCATAGTTTTGTTGAACGAGGTTTGGTTGAGAGTCTGAGAGTTTGTGTTATGATGAGTTTGATTGTGTGAATAATCAGAAGATGATCTTTGGAAGAGGAACCAGATTAATCATTGAAATCAGTGAGTACTGAAGATATTTAATTAAAAACACTGAAATATTTAATTAAAAACACTGAAATATTTAATTAAAAACACTGAAGATATTTAATAAAAAACACTGAAGATATTTTATTAAAAACACTGAAGATATTTTATTAAAAACACTGAAATATTTAATTAAAAACACTGAAATATTTGATTAAAAACACTGAAGATATTTCATTAAAAACACATAAATATTTCATTAAAAACACTGAAGATATTTTATTCAAAACACGTAAATATTTAATTAAAAACACTGAAGATATTTTATTAAAAACACTGAAATATTTAATTATAAATACGGAAATATTTTATTAAAAACACTGAAATATTTTATTGAAAACACTGAAATATTTTATTAAAAACACTGAAGATATTTTATTAAATAAATGACACGTGTCAATAAAACAACAAATGACAGAGGTGGAAAACAAATGTTCATAATCACAAAAACCATAAACTTCATTAATCACAGAATATAAAATACAGTAAATGAGAAAAATCACGTTCTGTATCTTTATATTTCAAGTGAGGTTAGATTTTTGTTTTTGTAAAAAAAACGTATTTTTTAATTTGAGTTTGATGATGAGTTTATGTCATGAAGCTTCATCATGTGTGAATACTGACAGTGGGTTTAAACTGATCTTTGGACGAGGAACCAGATTAATCATTGAAATCAGTGAGTACTGAAGATATTTAATTAAAAACACTGAAGATATTTAATTAAAAACACGGAAATATTTTATTAAAAACACTGAAATATTTTATTAAAAACACTGAAATATTTTATTAAAGATACTGAAATTATTTTATTAGACACTGATGATATTTTACTTTTTAAAATCAAATTCAAATAAGAGAATGAATTTTTTTTGAAAAATTCTAAATCAAACTCACTTGAATGAATGATCAGTTGTTGCTATGACAACCTGATTTTTAACTTTTTATTATTTTAAAGATATTCTAAACTCGACAGATTATTGTGGAGTTAATGATGTTAAACTGTCAAATGTTCAAAGTATTTTTAAAAAACAAACATAAATAGAGTTTATGTCATGAAGCTTCATCATGTGTGAATGCTGGAGTTAAACTGATCTTTGGACGAGGAACCAGATTAATCATTGAAATCAGTGAGTACTGATGTTGATGATCAATATATTTATATGAAATATTTGTTTTACAGAAAGTTGAACAGTGTTGATTCAAATGATAAAAACACCAAAAATGTATCTTTACTTCAGCTTTAATATTTAAACGACACAGTTTTGTGTATAATTTAGTTTAAAAGAACAAAGTGTTGTGATTTTGTCTGAAAACAGAGTTAAAATCATAGTTTTGTTGAACGAGGTTTGGTTGAGAGTCTGAGAGTTTGTGTTATGATGAGTTTGATTGTGTGAATAATCAGAAGATGATCTTTGGAAGAGGAACCAGATTAATCATTGAAATCAGTGAGTTTTTATCATTCAACTCTTTTTACTCAAATCAACGGACAATTAAGTCAAATTAGAAAATGAGTTCAACAATCAACAAAAATAAGAATTATCAAAAAACATTCATTTTGCTTTTATATGCAGAACAAATGCACCTATTTCTATAATTGTATTTAAAGTTTGCATTTTAAACACGATGTAAATGAAAATCATAGTTTTTCTGAACAAGGTTTGGTTCAGAGTTTGTGTCGTGAAGCTTAAGGATGTGTGAATTATCAAAATGTTAAACTGATCTTTGGACGAGGAACCAGATTAATCATTGAACCCAGTGAGTACTGAAGATATTTAAATAAAAACACTGAAATATTTTATTAAAAACACGGAAATATTTAATTAAAAACACGGAAATATTTAATTAAAAACACTGAAATATTTTATTAAAAACACTGAAATATTTAATTAAAAACACTCAAGATATTTTATGAAAAACACTGAAATATTTAATTAAAAACACTGAAATATTTAATTAAAAACACTGAAATATTTAATTAAAAACATTGAAATATTTTATTAAAAACACTGAAATATTTAATTAAAAACACTGAAGATATTTTATTTTTAACAATCAAATTTAAACTTCCATATTAAATGTTCAAATTATTTTTTTTAGACAAACTTCTTCATAAACTCTGTAAATGTCAGTAAATTCACATTAATCTCAATATCATCCTCAGTTTGGTGGTTTATTATATATGGAATCACATCATCTGCATATTGTTTGATTCACCTCATTATTTAGAGTTTATGTCATGAAGCTTCATCATGTGTGAATGTTGGAAATCAGAATAAACTCCTGTTTGGAAGTGGAACCAGATTAAATATTGAACACAGTGAGTAAAACTGAATCATTTTATTCATTAAAAACACGGAAATATTTAATTAAAAAAACTGAAATATTTAATTAAAAACACTGAAGATATTTAATTAAAAACACTGAAATATTTAATTAAAAACACTGAATATTATATTTTATTTTTAACAATCAAATTTAAAATTCCACATTAAATGTTCAAAGTATTTTTAAAAACAAACAAACTTCTTCATAAACTCTGTAAATGTCAGTAAATTCACATTAATCTCAATATCATCCTCAGTTTGGTGGTTTATTACATATGGAATCACATCATCTGCATATTGTTTGATTCACCTCATTATTTAGAGTTTATGTCATGAAGCTTCATCATGTGTGAATACTGGAAATACACGTAAACTGATCTTTGGACGAGGAATCAGATTAAATATTGAACACAGTGAGTAAAACTGAATCATTTTATTCACGTTAAGCGTCTGTAAAAGAAAACAAAAACACTGAGTTAACAGAAAATGTATCAGAATTGCCATTTATTTTATATTATTAATAATAAAACGTCCACATGTGAATAAATTAAATTATTTAACGTTTAAACAAACAAGTAAATATAAAATATCTGTTTCTTCTTTTTATTTAAATAAAAATAATGATCAAAAACCATAACCAATAAGACAGAAGCGTCCAATATAAACCTTTTGTATAAGAACAATATACATTTTTTTCATGAGCTGAACGATAAAACATTTGCTTTTATATGCAGAACAAATGCACATATTTCTATAATTGTATTTAAAGTTTGCATTTAAAACACGATGTAAATGAAAATCATAGTTTTTCTGAACGAGGTTTGGTTCAGAGTTTGTGTCGTGAAGCTTCAGGATGTGTGAATACTGGAGGAGGTTATAAAGTCCTGTTTGGAAGTGGAACCAGATTAATCATTGAACCCAGTGAGTACTGAACATATTTAATTAAAAACACGGAAATATTTTATTAAAAACACTGAAGATATTTAATTAAAAACACGGAAATATTTAATTAAAAACACGGAAATATTTTATTAAAAACACTGAAGATATTTTATTAAAAACACGGAAATATTTAATTAAAAACACGGAAATATTTAATTAAAAACACTGAAATATTTGATTAAAAACACTGAAATATTTGATTAAAAACACTGAAATATTTAATTAAAAACACTGAAATATTTTATTAAAAACACTGAAGATATTTTATTTTTAAAAATCAAATTTAAGATGCAAAGCTATAATTGAAATAGTCTTTTGAAAACTTCTGTATTAAATGTTCAAATTATTTTTTTTAAACAAACTTCTTCATAAACTCTGTAAATGTCAGTAAATTCACATTAATCTCAATATCATCCTCAGTTTGGTGGTTTATTATATATGGAATCACTTCATCTGCATATTGTTTGATTCACCTCATTATTTAGAGTTTATGTCATGAAGCTTCATCATGTGTGAATACTGGAAATAAACTGATCTTTGGACGAGGAACCAGATTAATCATTGAAATCAGTGAGTACTGAAGATATTTAATTAAAAACACTGAAGATATTTAATTAAAAACACTGAAGATATTTAATTAAAAACACTGAAATATTTAATTAAAAACACTGAAATATTTAATTAAAAACACTGAAATATTTTATTAAAAACACTGAAGATATTTAATAAAAAACACTGAAGATATTTTATTAAAAACACTGAAGATATTTTATTAAAAACACTGAAATATTTAATTAAAAACACTGAAATATTTGATTAAAAACACTGAAGATATTTTATTAAAAACACGGAAATATTTAATAAAAACACTGAAGATATTTTATTAAAAACATTGAAATATTTTATTAAAAACACTGAAATATTTAATTAAAAACACTGAAATATTTTATTAAATAAATGACACGTGTCAATAAAACAACAAATGACAGAGGTGGAAAACAAAAATGTTCATAATCACAATAACCATAAACATCATAAATCAGAGAACAATCACATTCTGTATCTTTATATTTCAAGTGAGGTTAGATTTTTGTTTTTGTAAAAAAAACAACTTTTTTAACTGGAGTTTGTTAAAGTATTAGCTTTAGTTTATGTCATGAAGCTTCATGATGTGTGAATACTGGAGGAAATTCATTAAAACTGATCTTTGGACGTGGAACCAGATTAATCATTGAAATCAGTGAGTACTAATGTTGATGATCAATATATTTATATGAAATATTTGTTTTACAGAAAGTTGAACAGTGTTGATTCAAATGATAAAAATACCAAAAATGTATCTTTACTTCAGCTTTAATATTTAAACGACACAGTTTTGTGTATAATTTAGTTTAAAAGAACAAAGTGTTGTGATTTAGTCTGAAAACAGAGTTAAAATCATAGTTTTGTTGAACGAGGTTTGGTTGAGAGTCTGAGAGTTTGTGTTATGATGAGTTTGATTGTGTGAATAATCAGAAGATGATCTTTGGAAGAGGAACCAGATTAATCATTGAAATCAGTGAGTACTGAAGATATTTAATTAAAAACACTGAAATATTTAATTAAAAACACTGAAATATTTAATTAAAAACACTGAAGATATTTAATAAAAAACACTGAAGATATTTTATTAAAAACACTGAAGATATTTTATTAAAAACACTGAAATATTTAATTAAAAACACTGAAATATTTGATTAAAAACACTGAAGATATTTCATTAAAAACACATAAATATTTCATTAAAAACACTGAAGATATTTTATTCAAAACACGTAAATATTTAATTAAAAACACTGAAGATATTTTATTAAAAACACTGAAATATTTAATTATAAATACGGAAATATTTTATTAAAAACACTGAAATATTTTATTGAAAACACTGAAATATTTTATTAAAAACACTGAAGATATTTTATTAAATAAATGACACGTGTCAATAAAACAACAAATGACAGAGGTGGAAAACAAATGTTCATAATCACAAAAACCATAAACTTCATTAATCACAGAATATAAAATACAGTAAATGAGAAAAATCACGTTCTGTATCTTTATATTTCAAGTGAGGTTAGATTTTTGTTTTTGTAAAAAAAACGTATTTTTTAATTTGAGTTTGATGATGAGTTTATGTCATGAAGCTTCATCATGTGTGAATACTGACAGTGGGTTTAAACTGATCTTTGGACGAGGAACCAGATTAATCATTGAAATCAGTGAGTACTGAAGATATTTAATTAAAAACACTGAAGATATTTAATTAAAAACACGGAAATATTTTATTAAAAACACTGAAATATTTTATTAAAAACACTGAAATATTTTATTAAAGATACTGAAATTATTTTATTAGACACTGATGATATTTTACTTTTTAAAATCAAATTCAAATAAGAGAATGAATTTTTTTTTGAAAAATTCTAAATCAAACTCACTTGAATGAATGATCAGTTGTTGCTATGACAACCTGATTTTTAACTTTTTATTATTTTAAAGATATTCTAAACTCGACAGATTATTGTGGAGTTAATGATGTTAAACTGTCAAATGTTCAAAGTATTTTTAAAAAACAAACATAAATAGAGTTTATGTCATGAAGCTTCATCATGTGTGAATGCTGGAGTTAAACTGATCTTTGGACGAGGAACCAGATTAATCATTGAAATCAGTGAGTACTGATGTTGATGATCAATATATTTATATGAAATATTTGTTTTACAGAAAGTTGAACAGTGTTGATTCAAATGATAAAAACACCAAAAATGTATCTTTACTTCAGCTTTAATATTTAAACGACACAGTTTTGTGTATAATTTAGTTTAAAAGAACAAAGTGTTGTGATTTTGTCTGAAAACAGAGTTAAAATCATAGTTTTGTTGAACGAGGTTTGGTTGAGAGTCTGAGAGTTTGTGTTATGATGAGTTTGATTGTGTGAATAATCAGAAGATGATCTTTGGAAGAGGAACCAGATTAATCATTGAAATCAGTGAGTTTTTATCATTCAACTCTTTTTACTCAAATCAACGGACAATTAAGTCAAATTAGAAAATGAGTTCAACAATCAACAAAAATAAGAATTATCAAAAAACATTCATTTTGCTTTTATATGCAGAACAAATGCACCTATTTCTATAATTGTATTTAAAGTTTGCATTTTAAACACGATGTAAATGAAAATCATAGTTTTTCTGAACAAGGTTTGGTTCAGAGTTTGTGTCGTGAAGCTTAAGGATGTGTGAATTATCAAAATGTTAAACTGATCTTTGGACGAGGAACCAGATTAATCATTGAACCCAGTGAGTACTGAAGATATTTAAATAAAAACACTGAAATATTTTATTAAAAACACGGAAATATTTAATTAAAAACACGGAAATATTTAATTAAAAACACTGAAATATTTTATTAAAAACACTAAAATATTTAATTAAAAACACTCAAGATATTTTATGAAAAACACTGAAATATTTAATTAAAAACACTGAAATATTTAATTAAAAACACTGAAATATTTAATTAAAAACATTGAAATATTTTATTAAAAACACTGAAATATTTAATTAAAAACACTGAAGATATTTTATTTTTAACAATCAAATTTAAACTTCCATATTAAATGTTCAAATTATTTTTTTTAGACAAACTTCTTCATAAACTCTGTAAATGTCAGTAAATTCACATTAATCTCAATATCATCCTCAGTTTGGTGGTTTATTATATATGGAATCACATCATCTGCATATTGTTTGATTCACCTCATTATTTAGAGTTTATGTCATGAAGCTTCATCATGTGTGAATGTTGGAAATCAGAATAAACTCCTGTTTGGAAGTGGAACCAGATTAAATATTGAACACAGTGAGTAAAACTGAATCATTTTATTCATTAAAAACACGGAAATATTTAATTAAAAAAACTGAAATATTTAATTAAAAACACTGAAGATATTTAATTAAAAACACTGAAATATTTAATTAAAAACACTGAATATTATATTTTATTTTTAACAATCAAATTTAAAATTCCACATTAAATGTTCAAAGTATTTTTAAAAACAAACAAACTTCTTCATAAACTCTGTAAATGTCAGTAAATTCACATTAATCTCAATATCATCCTCAGTTTGGTGGTTTATTACATATGGAATCACATCATCTGCATATTGTTTGATTCACCTCATTATTTAGAGTTTATGTCATGAAGCTTCATCATGTGTGAATACTGGAAATACACGTAAACTGATCTTTGGACGAGGAATCAGATTAAATATTGAACACAGTGAGTAAAACTGAATCATTTTATTCACGTTAAGCGTCTGTAAAAGAAAACAAAAACACTGAGTTAACAGAAAATGTATCAGAATTGCCATTTATTTTATATTATTAATAATAAAACGTCCACATGTGAATAAATTAAATTATTTAACGTTTAAACAAACAAGTAAATATAAAATATCTGTTTCTTCTTTTTATTTAAATAAAAATAATGATCAAAAACCATAACCAATAAGACAGAAGCGTCCAATATAAACCTTTTGTATAAGAACAATATACATTTTTTTCATGAGCTGAACGATAAAACATTTGCTTTTATATGCAGAACAAATGCACATATTTCTATAATTGTATTTAAAGTTTGCATTTAAAACACGATGTAAATGAAAATCATAGTTTTTCTGAACGAGGTTTGGTTCAGAGTTTGTGTCGTGAAGCTTCAGGATGTGTGAATACTGGAGGAGGTTATAAAGTCCTGTTTGGAAGTGGAACCAGATTAATCATTGAACCCAGTGAGTACTGAACATATTTAATTAAAAACACGGAAATATTTTATTAAAAACACTGAAGATATTTAATTAAAAACACGGAAATATTTAATTAAAAACACGGAAATATTTTATTAAAAACACTGAAGATATTTTATTAAAAACACGGAAATATTTAATTAAAAACACGGAAATATTTAATTAAAAACACTGAAATATTTGATTAAAAACACTGAAATATTTGATTAAAAACACTGAAATATTTTATTAAAAACACTGAAGATATTTTATTTTTAAAAATCAAATTTAAGATGCAAAGCTATAATTGAAATAGTCTTTTGAAAACTTCTGTATTAAATGTTCAAATTATTTTTTTTAAACAAACTTCTTCATAAACTCTGTAAATGTCAGTAAATTCACATTAATCTCAATATCATCCTCAGTTTGGTGGTTTATTATATATGGAATCACTTCATCTGCATATTGTTTGATTCACCTCATTATTTAGAGTTTATGTCATGAAGCTTCATCATGTGTGAATACTGGAAATAAACTGATCTTTGGACGAGGAACCAGATTAATCATTGAAATCAGTGAGTACTGAAGATATTTAATTAAAAACACTGAAGATATTTAATTAAAAACACTGAAGATATTTAATTAAAAACACTGAAGATATTTAATTAAAAACACTGAAATATTTAATTAAAAACACTGAAATATTTAATTAAAAACACTGAAATATTTTATTAAAAACACTGAAGATATTTAATAAAAAACACTGAAGATATTTTATTAAAAACACTGAAGATATTTTATTAAAAACACTGAAATATTTAATTAAAAACACTGAAATATTTGATTAAAAACACTGAAGATATTTTATTAAAAACACGGAAATATTTAATAAAAACACTGAAGATATTTTATTAAAAACATTGAAATATTTTATTAAAAACACTGAATATATTTTATTTTTAAAAATCAAATTCAAGATTCAAAGCTATAATGGAAATAGTCTTTTGAAAACTTCCGTATTAAATGTTCAAATTACTTTTTTTCAAACAAACTTCTTCATAAACTGTAAATATCAGTAAATTCACATTAATCTCAATATCATCCTCAGTTTGGTGGTTTATTATATATGGAATCACATCATCTGCATATTGTTTGATTCACCTCATTATTTAGAGTTTATGTCATGAAGCTTCATCATGTGTGAATACTGGAAATAAACTGATCTTTGGACGAGGAACCAGATTAATCATTGAAATCAGTGAGTACTGAAGATATTTAATTAAAATCACTGAAATATTTAATTAAAAACACTGAAGATATTTAATTAAAATCACTGAAATATTTTATTAAAAACACTGAAAATATTTTATCTTTAAAAATCAAATTTAAGATCCAAAGCTATAATTGAAATAGTCTTTTGAAAACTTCCGTATTAAATGTTCAAATTATTTTTTTAAACAAACTTCTTCATAAACTCTGTAAATGTCAGTAAATTCACATTAATCTCAATATCATCCTCAGTTTGGTGGTTTATTATATAAGGAATCACATCATCTGCATATTGTTTGATTCACCTCATTATTTAGAGTTTATGTCATGAAGCTTCATCATGTGTGAATACTGGAGGAGTTAAACTGATCTTTGGACGAGGAACCAGATTAATCATTGAAATCAGTGAGTACTGAAGATATTTAATTAAAATCACTGAAATATTTAATTAAAAACACTGAAGATATTTAATTAAAAACACTGAAATATTTAATTAAAAACAATGAAATATTTAATTAAAAACACTGAAGATATTTAACTAAAAACACTGAAATATTTTATTAAAAACACTGAAATATCTAATTAAAAACACTGAGGATATTTTATTAAAAACACTGAAATATTTAATTAAGATATTTAATTTAAAAAAAAATCAAATTTAAGATTCAAAGCTATAATTGAAATAGTCTTTTGAAATCTTCCGTATTAAATGTTCAAATTATTTTTTTCAACAAACTGCTTCATAAACATAATCATAAAGTTATTCTCAGGTTATTGTCAGGTTACTCTCAGGTTATTGATGAGGTCAGATTCACAGTGTGACTGCAGCTACATCAGGATATAACTTCATCTTTGGTGAAGGAACAAAACTCATCATAGAAAACAGTGAGTTTGAAGAATTTCAGCTTATTTAGCAGCAACAACATTAACTTAAGTCTATAAATGTTGTTAAAATGTGACTTTTGTGTTAAATAAACCAGATTAACCATGAAAATAGTGAGTATTGATCAAGATTATTTATTCATATTTCATAGATGATTTGATTTATATATACGTAACTTATATAAAACATATATAAAAAAGAACGTTTGGATGAATCGTCCAAATAAATGATTTAAATGAGTGTAAATAGTTTAAAACCTGCTCAGAATCAGCAGATCTGTTTAAATTCAGTTTGTGTTGAGATGTTTTCTGTTGTTGACGAGTGGATTAGGATTAGATAAGATGATCTTTGGAAGAGGAACCAGATTAAACATCGGAATAAGTGAGTGTTATTTTACATGATGAAAACAAACCAATGGTTTTACA
Source organism: Microchirus variegatus (assembly GCF_963457635.1). Taxonomy (NCBI): domain Eukaryota; kingdom Metazoa; phylum Chordata; class Actinopteri; order Pleuronectiformes; family Soleidae; genus Microchirus; species Microchirus variegatus. Next base: position 10,486,979 of record NC_139822.1, on the reverse strand, counting down.
TCACGAAAAGGTCGTATTTATGTTATCATTCAAACTCACTCATATAAAACTAACATTTAACACAAACTGGACTCTCATCAACGTCACATCGTTGATCCTGAGATGATTATTCTGGATTATAATCATGAATAAGACAAATAATCTGAACACAGAACTGACGTCAGATAATTACCAAGTGTTTGGATTAAATATCCAAATAAACAAGTGTGTTTAGTTCTAGTAAACATCTGTTAAATCGTTCACGTGTTCGTTCACGTGTTCATCAGAAGATTCACTGCAGAATGAGTTTTTATGAATAATGAACGAGAGAAAGAAGTTTGCTGTTGTGTGAATGTTGGATTAGATAAACTGATCTTTGGAAGAGGAACCAGATTAAACATGGAGTCCAGTAAGTTATTATTGTTATTATTATTATTAATAATAATAAAAACTCATTTAAAACAGAACATTATCATAAAAACAGCTCAAAAACCTGAAAATATTCAGTGATTCAAAAACCTTTTTATTAAACTTAAAAACATTCAAATGTCTTTAAATATTCTTTCAAATCAAAACACTAAATATATAATGATATATATATATATATATGACATATATATATATATATCATTATATATGTCATATATATAAAATATATGTTAGTGTTGTGGTGTTTGCTGTTGTGTGACGAGTGGATTAGGATCAAATCAGATCATCTTTGGAAGTGGAACCAGATTAAACATTGAAATAAGTGAGTTATTATTATTGTTATTATTACTATTATTATTATTATTAATAATAATGTTTGATTGCAGCGTCTTTTAAAATCTATATATTATAAAAACAACTTTGTAAATGAAATCTGTGAAAGTTAACTATGATGATACATTTACACGGAATTATTGAATTCATCTAAATATTTGTCCATATATATATATAAATATATATATATATATATATATATATATATATATATATATATATATACATGTGTATATATCATGTGTAGAGGTTTTTTCTGATTCTTCTTTGAAACTTTTATTTACACTAAAATATTTCAGTGTTTTTAAAAAGTGTCAGCACCAGTTCTATGAAATATACTGGAATTAGCATAATCACTAAATTACACACATAAAAATGTAATTTTGATGAAACATTTACAAAATTAAATTAAAACAAATGTTTACTTTTGTGCAAATAACTGAACAACTTCATCTTTTGATGCGACGACTTTTAACAAACATGTTTCGTCACTTTTATTCTCAACTTTCATCCATTTCTCTTGTTTTCTTTAACTTAGCGTTAGCGTTAGCTTGTGTCGTACATGATGAAGATATTGTTCAGATGTGACGACGATGACAAACGTCACAAAACAATATTCATAAATAAAGAGTGAACAGTTTGTGTTGAGGTGAAAAACACAGTTTAACGAGTTCAGGAAACGAGTGTTTGATCATTCAAAGAAGTTTATTATTATTATACATTTATACATTTATATATTATACATTTTAATGAAGTTTCCAAAAAGATAATTATAAACATATTTCCTAAGATGAATTAACTCTGAGTTAAAATTCTGCACATTCTTTAACATCAAAGTGGTGAAAGTTTGACTTTTAACGAAGATTTAATCAGAAAAAAAGTCTCAAAACTGACTTTGACGTGTTTAAATTCACTTAAATCATCACTTAAATCATCACTTAAATCATCACTTTAAAAACATTTGAAAGCCCTAAACAATTAATGAAAATCTTATCTAAGACTTATAAAACAACAGATTTAAAAAAGTTAATTTTCTAAAAGTTAAAAAATAATAATTGACGTCTCACTTTGTTGATTCTCTCTTTTGTCTCTAATCAAATTTTATATATATATAAAAAGAATAAGTGACAATAATAATAATAATAATAATAATAATAATAATAATGTAATAATGAGAAGAGGTTTTTGGTCTGATGTGGATCACAGTGACACTGATTCTGGACTCAGAAAAATCACGTTTGGATCAGGAATCAAGTTAAATGTTGAAATCAGTGAGTTCAAACTTCTTTATCTTCTTTAAAATCTTTAAGCAAAAAAATAAATAAATCACAATTGACATTTTTTCCTTAGATTCTGACTTTAATCTCAGATTCTGACTTTAGTTTGGAATTTAGAGGAAAAAAAGTCTGAATTATTGAATTTTTTGACACAAAAAAACTCTCGTCTTGGTTTTTACTGGATGTTTGTCAGAGTCTCAGCCATTTGTTTGTCTTTATTCACGTGTTTGTTTGTTTGTTTGTTGTTTTCCAGGAGACGTTTACGATCCGTCCTTCTTTTACCTGGAGAACAAACATGAGAATTCCTCTGCGTGTTTAGCTTCAGGGTTCAGTCGACGTAAGGCGACGCTCAAACACCAACTCTTTGGAAACGACCACACAAACTCATCTAAACCTGAACTGATATCTGAACCTGATCCTGATGCGAAGTGTCTCCTGAACCAGGTTTTACTGATCACTGAGGATCAAAGACATGACTGTGAAGGAAGTGAGTGGGCGTGGCCTAAAAACATCACTGATAAATTATAGTCAGAGAAATGTTTACAATAACAATAATAACCTCTGTTTTCTGACCCAGTTCTTATAGAACAGTCCATCGTCAACATAATAACAATAATAATAATAATAATAATCACAATAATCTGTTTTCTCTCTTTCAGATAAAACATCTGTTTGTGAAGAGACTTTGGAAAAAGGTTTGTGTTCTTTAGAAAACATTTAATATGATGATCTGTCTTTAGATTCTGCTTTGATGTTGATGTTAATGTTGTTGTTGTTGTTGTTGTTGATGATGATGCTGATGATGTTGTTGTTGATATTGATGTTGTTGATATTGATGTTGTTGATGTCGTTGTTGTGTTTGATGTCGTTAATGTTGATTCTGATGATGTTGATGTTGTTGATGTTGATTCTGATGATGTTGTTGATGTCGTTGTTGTTGATGTCGTTGTTGATGTCATTGTTGTTGATGTCGTTGTTGATGTCATTGTTGTTGATGTTGATGTCGTTGTTGATGTCGTTGTTGCTGTTGATGATGTCATTGTTGTTGTTGATGTCATTGTTGTTGATGTTGTCGATGTCATTGTTGTCGTTGTTGATGTTGTTGATGTCATTGTTGTTGTTGATGTCATTGTTGTTGATGTCGTTGCTGATGTTGATGTCATTGTCGATGTTGATGATGTTGTTGCTGTTGATGTCATTGTTGTTGATGTTGTTGATGTCATTGTTGTTGATGTCATTGTTGTTGTTGTCATTGTTGTTGATGTTGTTGATGTCATTGTTGTCATTGTTGTTGATGTCGTTGTTGTTGATGTCGTTGTTGCTGTTGATGTCGTTGCTGATGTTGATGTCGTTGCTGATGTTGTTGTTGATGTCATTGTCGATGTTGATGATGTCGTTGTTGATGTTGTTGTTGATGTCATTGTCGATGTTGATGATGTTGATGTCGATGTTGTTGTTGTTGATGTCGATGTTGTTGTTGATGTCGTTGTCGATGTTGTTGTTGATGTTGTTGTCGTTGCAGTTGATGTTGTTGATTCTGATGATGTTGTTGATGTCGTTGTTGTAGATGTTGATGTTGTTGATTCTAATGATGTTGTTGATTGTGTTGTTGATGTTGATAATGATGTTGATGTTGTTGATGTTGATGATGTTGTTGTTGTTGATGATTCTGATGATGTTGATATTGATGTTGTTGTTGTTGTTGTGTTCAGACCCCACAGTGAACGGTGTGACGCTGATAGTCTTGGCTCTCAGAGTTCTCTTCTTTAAAACCGTGGTGTTTAACGTCCTCATGACGCTGCGTCTGTGGATGAGTTTGTGTGAGTTGAAAACAACAACAACTAAATAATATGTTGTTGTTGTTTACTTTTCATTGTAATTCTCACTTTAACTTCCCTGTTGTGGTTGTTTTTGTATAACTTTATATTTTCATGTTACAGTAAATGAATTGTGATTAATCTCTTCATTCTCATCATTGTGTCAGTGAAAATGTCCTGAATGACCTTTGACCTTTGACCTCTGACTCTGTTTCATCTTTTCTTTTCTAGAAAAATCCAGACGGAATCGATGAAAATCAGTCAGTTCAGAAAGTGTAGTGTTTGTTGTTGTTGTTGTTGTTGTCACATTTGAACGTGACTAATATCACAGTTATATGATGTGAATATTAAAGTTACTTTTATCATCATCTGACAATAAAAACTGAAAAAAAACTATTTACTGTCATTTTTATCTCTGATTATAAACAAATTCTGTTTGTTTGTCTGTTGTAAACATGAAAGTAAATAAATAAAGTATCAGGATAAATAAGATATTAAAGTAGTAAATAAATAATAATGTGTTTTAACAAGTGATTTAAAAAAAGGTTTAAAGTCTGAGTTCATCATTAATGATGTTTTATATAAAACATCATTAATGATGTATCAAACACACTATACTCTACATGTACACGTGTGTATATATTTATCTATACTCTACATGTACACGTGTGTATATATTTATCTATACTCTACATGTACACGTGTGTATATATTTATCTATACTCTACATGTACATGTGTGTACACGTGTGTATATATTTATCTATACTCTACATGTACACGTGTGTATATATGTATTTATACTCTACATGTACATCTGTGTATATATTTATCTATACTCTACATGTACACATGTGTGTATATATTTATCTATACTCTACACGTACACATATGTGTGTATATGTATTTATTTATACTCTACATATACACATATGTGTGTATATATTTATTTATACTCTACACGTACACATATATGTGTATATATTTATTTATACTCTAAATGTACACATATATGTGTATATGTTTATTTATACTCTACACGTACACATATATGTGTATATATTTATTTATACTCTACATGTACACATGTGTATATATATTTATCTATACTCTACACGTACACGTGTGTATATGTTTATCTATACCCTACACGTACACATATATGTGTATATATTTATCTATACTCTACATGTACACATATATGTGTATATATTTATCTATACTCTACACGTACACATATATGTGTATATATTTATCTATACTCTACATGTACACGTGTGTATATATTTATCTATACTCTACACGTACACATATGTGTATATATTTATATATACTCTACACGTACACATATGTGTGTATATATTTATCTATACTCTACATGTACACATATGTGTGTATATATTTATCTATTCTCTACATGTACACATATGTGTGTATATATTAATCTATACTCTACACGTACACATATGTGTGTATATATTTATCTATACTCTACATGTACACATGTGTGTATATTTATCTATACTCTACACGTACACATGTGTGTATATATATTTATCTGTACTCTACACGTACACATATGTGTGTATATGTATTTATCTATACTCTACACATACACATGTGTGTATATTTATTTATACTCTACACGTACACATATATGTGTATATATTTATCTATACTCTACACGTACACATATATGTGTATATATTTATCTATACTCTACATGTACACGTGTGTATATATTTATCTATACTCTACACGTACACATATGTGTATATATTTATATATACTCTACACGTACACATATGTGTGTATATATTTATCTATACTCTACATGTACACATATGTGTGTATATATTTATCTATTCTCTACATGTACACATATGTGTGTATATATTAATCTATACTCTACACGTACACATATGTGTGTATATATTTATCTATACTCTACATGTACACATATGTGTGTATATTTATCTATACTCTACACGTACACATGTGTGTATATATATTTATCTGTACTCTACACGTACACATATGTGTGTATATGTATTTATCTATACTCTACACATACACATGTGTGTATATTTATCTATACTCTACATGTACACATATGTGTATATTTATCTATACTCTACACGTACACATATATGTATATATTTATCTATACTCTACACGTACACATATATATGTATATATTTATCTATACTCTACACGTACACATATATGTGTGTATATTTATCTATACTCTACACGTACACATATATGTGTATATATTTATCTATACCCTACACGTACACATATATGTGTATATATTTATCTATACTCTACACGTACACATATATGTGTGTATATTTATCTATACTCTACATGTACACATATATGTGTATATATTTATCTATACCCTACACGTACACATATATATGTATATATTTATCTATACCCTACACGTACACATATATATGTATATATTTATCTATACTCTACATGTACACATATATGTGTATATATTTATCTATACTCTACACGTACACATATATGTGTATATATTTATCTATACTCTACACGTACACATATATGTGTATATATTTATCTATACTCTACACGTACACATATATGTGTGTATATTTATCTATACTCTACACGTACACATATATGTGTGTATATTTATCTATACTCTACACGTACACATATATGTGTATATATTTATCTATACTCTACATGTACACATATATGTGTATATATTTATCTATACTCTACACGTACACATATATGTGTATATATTTATCTATACTCTACATGTACACATATATGTGTGTATATTTATCGATACTCTACACGTACACATATATGTGTATATATTTATCTATACCCTACACGTACACATATGTGTATATATTTATCTATACTCTACATGTACACATATGTGTGTATATTTATCGATACTCTACACCAGGGGTCACCAACCTTTTTGAGACAGAGAGCTACCTTAAGGGTAAAAAATAATATGGAGGGCTACCATATAATATATTTTTGTTTGTTTACCATTTAAATGATTAATATTATGCATTCAACTGCATACACATTCATTCCAGTGCTTACTCCTAACGATTACCAGTTTTTATAAACAATATCAAAGATATTTTACTGAGCGATCATACGGATACATGCAAGTGAGGTGAAGTGAAGTGAGCCCGCGGGCACCGTATTGGCTGCCCGCGGGCTACCAGGTGCCCGCGGGCACCACGTTGGTGACCCCTGCTCTACACGTACACATATATGTGTATATATTTATCTATACTCTACATGTACACATATATGTGTATATATTTATCTATACTCTACACGTATACATATATATGTATCAGAATCAGAATCAGAAAAGCTTTTATTGCCAAGTACGATTTAATACAAGGAATTTGTTCTCTAAATATAAACTATTAACATTTAAAAATATAACAATATAAATATAAGAACACAGATTTTTAAGTAAAAGTAAATTTATCTATACTCTACATGCACATATGTATGTACATACTATATATATATGTGTATATACATAGTATATATATAGTCATTTTTCATACTGTCAAATGTTGTATACTGTAGTTTTCTCATCAGTGTAATATCCATATCCTTATTTAATATCCTTATTTAATAGCTCAGCCTTGTTTCCTTACACTATAAATACCATGTGCATACTGTGTATATTCTGCAGACCGGTTGTAAAGTACATTCTACATTCTATTTTTAAACCTATTATAGTCAGTGTTAATATCTTTATATATTGTACTTTATATATTCTATTTCTTTTTGGTAATGCATGTTTATTATTTATTATCCTTATCTTTATTGTCTTGCTGCTGTAACACTGGAAATTTCCCCACTGTGGACGAATAAAGGACTATCTTATCTTATCTTATATATATATGTATTTATCTATACCCTACATGTACATATGTATATATATATATATATGTACTATATATATATGTGTATATATATATATATATATATAGCAGACAAACTGAAGAACAACATCCACATAAACGTAAATATATATGAGGTTAATTTCTTTAAATATAAATGTTTTTCTTTGTAAATAAAGTTCTAAACGTTCTCTGAGAAAACGTGTGTTTGTCAGTGTGACAGGAAGTGTGTGTGGTTTCCTGTGTGTGTGTGTGTGTGTGGTTTCCTGTGTGTGTGTGGTTTCTTGTGTGTGTGTGTGTAAAACACCATTTTGAAGTTGTTTTAATGATTAAATGTAAAGGTCATAAAGGTCAGAGCTGAAGTTTCCACTGAAGTTTAAACGTTTATGAACATTGATGTGTGTTTGTGTGTTTAATCCTGCGATCTGATTGGCTGTTTCTGCTGCTGCTGTTTCTGCTGCTGTTTCTGTTTCTGCTGCTGTTTCTGCTGCTGCTGTTTCTGCTGCTGCTGCTGCTGTAAACTCTTCTTCTCGACTGTTTCCACAGGATGTGGATGTGGTGACCTGATGATGATGAAGCTGCTCCATCATCATCGTCACAGACGAAGACCACAGCGGCGGTTTGTACCTCAGGCTGCTGTGACAGGAAGTGTGTGTGTGTGTGTGTGTGTGTGTGTGTGGGCGGGGGAATCCAGGTCAGGTGAAGACTCATCGTCTTCATCGTCTTCATCGTCTTCATCATCAGGTGTGACCTCAGAATCAGAGTCAAAAACACGAGGCGTAAAAAAAAGAAAGAAAAAAAAGTTAAGCAGCAAAAGTTTCCAGGCTTTTTTTTTTTTTTCAGAATCTTTGAAACTGTTTACGTTTAAACTGTAAAGTTTGAAAGTTTGAAAGTTTGAAAGTTTCTGAAGTTAAAAAGTGAAGAAAACGCAAGAAGTTTGACTTGAAATAATAATCTTTATGAAACTCTTATTTTCACACACACATGAACTCATTGTCACTGTTAATTAAAGTTTAAAGTCAAAGATCTAATCTGGTGATTAATCTGGTGATTAATCTGAGATTATTTTTCTCGTGTTAAACTAAAACTGATTTCATTTTTTGAACAAAAGAATTCACTAAAACATCTTTGAGCAACTTTTACAATCAAGGAGAATTCAGAAGAAAAATAAGATTTAGTTCTGATCAGAATCAGAATCAGGATCAGAACCAGAACCTGAACCCTGACAAAGGACAAACTGAACAATAGCTGTGTAAAAGACGCTTGATTGTTTGTTTGTGTGTTTGTTTTTTGTTTATTTGTGTGTTTATTTGTTTGTGTTTATTTATGTGTGTTTATTTATGTGTTAGTTTGTTTATTTATTTGTGTGTTTGTTGTTTAGTTGTTTGTTTGTTAATTTGTTTGTGTTTATTTATGTGTGTGTTTGTTTATTTGTTAATTTGTTTGTGTTTATTTATGTGTGTGTTTGTTTATTTGTTAGTTTGTTTGTTTATGTGTTTGTGTACTTGTTTTGTTTGTGTGTTTGTTTATTTGTGTGTTTATATTTATGTGTGTGTTTATTTGTGTTTGTTTGTGTTTTTATTTATTTGTTAGTTTGTTTATTTATTTGTGTTTGTTTGTTTATTTATTTGTGTGTTTGTTGTTTAGTTGTTTGTTTGTTCATTTGTTTGTGTTTAGTTATGTGTGTGTTTGTTTATTTGTTTGTTTGTTTGTGTTAATTTATGTGTGTGTTTGTTTATTTGTTAATTTGTTTGTTTGTGTTTATTTATGTGTGTGTTTGTTTATTTCTTTGTGTTTATTTATGTGTGTTTGTTTATTTGTTAATTTGTTTGTTTGTTTGTGTTTATTTATTTGTTTGTTTGTTTGTGTTTATGTGTGTTTATTTATTTGTTTGTTTGTTTGTGTTTATGTGTGTTTATTTATTTGTTTGTTTGTTTGTGTTTATTTATTTGTTTGTTTGTTTGTGTTTATTTATGTGTATTTATTTTTTTTAATTCTAAATTATTCTAAATTCTAAATTTTATTAATTATTTATTTTATTTATGTATTCAGAGTGAAATAGAGATGAACGACCTCAGAATATTTCCATCACAGGAAGTGGAAATTAAAAAAAAATCTGCAGCTGAAAATGTTTCAACTTTCAGGAAGTTAAAAAAAAACAAAAACAACAACAACAAAATAAACTTCTGAACGTGTAAAAACATTTAAACAATAATTATAAATTTTACCAGTTTGATTTGGTTTTTATGAAACTTTTATTCATCAAAAAGTGACGTCAGGGTTAAAAACTGACTCAAAATTATATAAATTACATATAAATGTATATATATATGTAATTTATATATATATATACATATATATATATGTATATATATGTATGTATATATATATATATATATATGTATATATATATATATATGTATATATATATATACATATATATATATATATATATATGTATATATATATGTATATATATGTTTATATATATGTATATGTATATATCTAAAAACCTCCTCATACTAATAATAATAATAATAATAACAGAGAATAAGAACAATAATCACATGTGAATGAAAGAAACACCTTTTTTTGTTTTAGTTTAGAACTAAATCCACTTTAGAATCGTATTAAAATAGAATTATTTTTGGATTAAAGTCAAATTTTGGGTCCTAATCAGATTAACATTAATCTGATTATTATTATTATTATTATTATTATTATAACAATTGTTACTTAAAGACGTAAACAGAGTGTGAACATGAGCATGAATGAGTGAGAGTTAAATTCATTCAAGTGAATTCAGATTCATCAACGTTTTAGATTATAATCAGAATATTTCACGACATCACAGACGTTTATGAAAAGATCACAAATACTAAAGAATAAAGTGATAAAGAAACAAAACAATGACCAGCCTCAGGAGGCAGGGGGCGCTCAAAGACACAATCCACAATCAGAGGAATAAAATGGTGATTTTATTAAATTTAAATAAAGAAAACTTTTAGGCTTTATTCAAATGTAACATATTTTATTTATATTTCTACAAAATAAAAGCATGACAAAAGCAGAAGATCAGGTTCAGAGGTCAAAGGTCAAAGGTCAGATTAATATTATGACAGATAATGAAGTAAATGAGATTATCGTCTGCGTACACATGAACTGAGCACAACTGTTTAATGTCTTATTTCATTCTCCAAACACACAAATATATATACGTGTATATATACTTATATATACACATATACGTGTATATATAAGTATATATACACGTATATATACTTATATATACGTGTATATATATATAAATAATATCTATAAAACAAGAGCTGGATTAACAAAACACAGATAATGTTCCATAAAATAAAGATATTCTTATTGTGTCGGTGTCATAGAAATATTTCACTTTTCAAAAAAGAAAAGTCCTTCATATTATGTATATATATTTATATATTTATATGTATATAATCATGTATATATATTTATATGTATATATTCATGTATACAAATATATAAATATATGAGTGATAAAGTCTATGTAAAAAACACTGAACGTGAGTGAAACAAACAGCTGGTGTCCTGACAGCGTTTCATGTGACTTTAGCGCCACCTTGTGGTCACCATGTGGAAATGTTTCACCCACACACACACAAAAGTTTATTTTGTTTCTTTTAAAAATTTCTTTACAAAGACAAACTGATGAAAATTTATTTTTCATGACTTTTATTTTTTTTTGAACATGAAGCTAACTCAAGCTAACTCAGTGTTGTTAGTGTATGAAGCTAACTCAGTGTTATAGAATAGAATAGAATAGAATAGAATGCCTTTATTGTCATTATACAAGTTGTACAACGAGATTTACTTGACTTCACCTTGAAAGTGCATACAGCTAACAACGAAGAACAATAACAACAACAACAACAACAACCAGAGTATGGGTCAAAAAGACATTAAAAAGAAAAAGAAAAAGTGACCCTAGTTAACGTGAGGTGGGTTTTCAGTTTCAGCGTACTACATTAAAAGGATAAACAGCCATCAAATTCTTATTGCACAGTATGAAATAGCAGGTCTATAGCAGGGTTTAAATATAAAAAGTGCATTTCTATGAGACGTGACCCATAGCAGGGTATAAAAAATAATAAATAAAACTATTTCCACAGTAAGAAATGAATTTTTTTTTTTTTTTTTACAGTATATGAAATATAGAAATATAAATATCACAGTGTGAGATGTGATTTTAGCAGCATATAGAATATAAATATCACAGAATGAAATGTAATTTTGCAGTATATAAAAATAGAAATATAAATATTTACACAGTATGAAAGTGTTGTTAGTGTATGAAGCTAACTCAGTGTTGTTAGTGTGAAGCTAACTCAGTGTTGTTAGTGTATGAAGCTAACTCAGTGTTGTTAGTATGAAGCTAACTCAGTGTTGTTGGTATGAAGCTAACTCAGTGTTGTTAGTATGAAGCTAACTCAGTGTTGTTGGTATGAAGCTAACTCAGTGTTGTTAGTGTATGAAGCTAACTCAGTGTTGTTAGCATGAAGCTAACATCACTGAGCAGCAGCACTGAGAACAAGCTTTAATCATTTACTGTATTTTCAGATCAAACTTCTACTAAATTCTCAGGTGTTTCCATCAGCAGTGACTGTGACGCGCTTGTGGTCAATCAGAAGCTGATTGACAGTTTTAAGGGGAGATGTCTGCTGGATGCAGACGTGGGCCTCATCAAACAGTAGCCGAGCTAGCTACCTGGCTAAGCTACCTGGCCTCACCTGACCTGATACCATCAAGCAGCAGCAGCTTCCACCAGACCTTAGCAGTGGAAGCTACCTGGACTTAGCTGCTCAGACACCATCAAGCTTCTCCAGTCGGCCTCAGCAGCAGGAGCTAACTGAAGCAGCTCAACCATCCAGACCAGACCAGACAAGACCAGACCAGGATTATCTAGAAGTTCAGTCCAGAAGACACAACTTAGTTATGGATGGATTGGAGGAGACAGCAGGAGAAACAAGGGCTGATTGATGGAGAATCTACAACTGCAGCAGATGATGGAGGTGGAGCAGTTTGTTCAGGACAGATGAAGGAACGTGGATGTTCTCGTCACGATGAGCTGAAGGAACGTGGATGTTCTCGTCACGATGAGCTGAAGGAACGTGGATGTTCTCGTCACGGTGAGTTGATGATGCTGCAGCAGGTTAGTGATGGAGCTGAAGATCATCTTAACTGATCAGTTATTATAATCATATGGACTCACGTCACCCTGAAGTTCATGTCTTTAGCAGATTTATGAACTGAACTCAGGAATATTAGATTCTGACACGAGTGGATTCTTAAAATCCTCAAGGAAGAAAAACAGATGATATTAAAAGTTTATTTCTCTAACTCACAGAAAACATCTAGAAACAAGTTCACGTATTTACTTCTTACAGCAAAGAAGAAATATTATTCTACTACATTCAAAGAATCTACACAAAATACACAGAATATTATCAGTGAACTATGAAAAAATAAAAAAGCACCAGAAACATTTTCATCACAATGTACTGATGTCGTCCACATTCTCCATTTGACCAACACTTGATATAAATCAACCTTCAGACATAAAAACAGGACTTTACTGGAATTCATACTCATGAATATTCAGCACGAGAGGAAGATGATTTTATTTTAGCTAAATTACATCCAAATTCAACATGTAAACATAAAACTGATGGAACCAGAACTGAAAACTGTATAAAGTATAAAAACATGACAATCTGATGTTATATTTCCAACCAGTTTATGGACACATTTATCACTTTGTATCTTCTGTTTTTAATACTTTGTGTAAATGTACACTGAGGTGAAAGAGTGTGTGGCTCCCTCTAGTGGATGTAGTGTTTTTGTACAGAGTTGTGGTGTTTCCTGTCACTGTGGGCCTCACAGCACAGTAGTAAACAGCAGAGTCTGTCACTGCAGCAGAGGAGATGATCATTCTGATCAGGTTTTGTTCCACTTTAATCTTCAGTCCAGGTCTTGGATCAGATAATATCGTTTCTGTTCCTGAGTGAGAGATGAGGAACTCTGGTGGTTTTCCTGGATGTTGTCGATACCAGTAGAAATAATCATCATAAGCAGCAGATTTGTGATATTTGTAGGACAGAGAGACAGACGTGTCTTCTGAAGTGAACTCTTCAGTCTTGACAGGAGTCAGTTCTTCACAGTTGATGCCTGAAGGAGAAAATAATGATGTCAAAGACAATTCACATTCAGATGTTATTGGAATGAGAACTTTTTGTGTCTTCTAATGTAACAAACCTGTTAGAGTGTTAAGAAGCAGCAGAGAAAATACAGAGTGATGCAGTGACAGCATGTTGAATAAAGGTCATGTTAATGGTTTGTATCTTGAACTCTGCTGAATATGGAAGCTCCTCTCTCCTCTATAGTTCAGTAACAACTCAGCTCCTCCCTGAATCTCTGCGTCTCCTCTTAGATCTGTATTTTCTCTTCTCTCTGTTACACTTCCTCCTGCTTCACACTGACTGCAGCACTTTGTTCAAGCTGAAGGTGGACCGTCTTTAGTCTGTTTGTGGAACCATTGTGTTTTTGGACCTTTTCTACACAAAACACAGTGTCATCAGCAAACATCTAAACATCACTGGAAACAAACACAAAGAAAGTGCATCAGGGCAAATGGATCATTTCCTGATTTTCCAAAATTAATTAAAATTATTCCTTAAGAGGTTTGCGAATATTTTCAACAGATCCTTGTTCAGGGCGATATCGACTTTTATGATGCTAAATTTCAAGTAATTCCGAGATAAAACATTTTTTATTAGACTAAACTCAGCTCACTGTCAAAGTGCATCAGGGCAAATGGATAATTTCTCGAATTTCAAAAATTCATCAAAATGATTCCTCAAAAGATATGCAAATATTTTCAACGGATCCTTGTTCAGGGCGATACATGCATCTGTTATTCCCTTAATTACAGCGTTAAAGCGTCTTCTACACAAAGATTAAGACCACAGAGTGAAAACGATGAAAAGTGTGAGTCTGTATATACTCAGATCACCTGCACTTCATCGTGACTGAACTCCATCCTCGTCATAAAGATCATTATTTTTATGTAGAGAAATGATCCAGTCTGCTTTAGATATGAAATGACCGCTTGGAGACGCAGGAGAGGGAGAAGAGAACAGGGGCGGTGCGCAGAAATAAAAGGGCCGTTTGTCTGCACCAGATGAGGCAGATGAGGGGGCACTACCACTTTTATATTTATGTTGCTTTATCTTACTTTTAAATTAGTAGCAAAGTATTAAAGTAAAAAATTGTTGCATCGAGATGCATCAATAATCGGTTTAGAATCAAATCGTTGACCTCTGAATTGTAATCGAATCGAATCGTGATGTGACAAGAGATTCCAACCCCTAACTATTATGATGGTAAATTTCAAGTCATTCTGAGATACTTTTTTTTTTTGATTAGACTAAACTGAGCTCAATTTCAAAAACTCGTTAAAATTGTTCCTTAAGAGATATGCAAATATTTTCAACGGATCCTCGTTCAGGGCGATACTGACTGTTATGATGGTAAATTTCAAGTCTTTTCGAGATACTTTTTGTTTTTGAGAAGAAAGTCAGAAAATATGACAATACAATGTTATATTTCCAACCAGTTTATGGACACACTATCACTTTGTATCTTCTGTTTTCAATACTTTGTGTAAATGTACACTGAGGTGTAAGAGTGTGTGGCTCCCTCTAGTGGATGTAGTGTTTTTGTACAGAGTTGTGGTGTTTCCTGTCACTGTGGGCCTCACAGCACAGTAGTAAACAGCAGAGTCTGTCACTGCAGCAGAGGAGATGATCATTCTGATCAGGTTTTGTTCCACTTTAATCTTCAGTCCAGGTCTTGGATCAGATAATATCTTTTCTGTTCCTGTGTGAGAGATGAGGAACTCTGGTGGTTTTCCTGGATGTTGTCGATACCAGTAGAAATAATCACGAGCAGCAGCAGATGTGTGATATTTGTAGGACAGAGAGACCGACGTGTCTTCTGAAGTGAACTCTTCAGTCTTGACTGGAGTCAATTCTTCACAGTTGATGCCTGAAGGAGAAAATAATGATGTCAAAGACAATTCACATTCAGATTTTATTGGAATGAGAACTTTTTGTGTCTTCTAATGTAACAAACCTGTTAGAGTGTTAAGAAGCAGCAGAGAAAATACAGAGTGATGCAGTGACAGCATGTTGAATAAAGGTCATGTTAATGGTTTGTATCTTGAACTCTGCTGAATATGGAAGCTCCTCTCTCCTCTATAGTTCAGTAACAACTCAGCTCCTCCCTGAATCTCTGCGTCTCCTCTTAGATCTGTATTTTCTCTTCTCTCTGTTACACTTCCTCCTGCTTCACACTGACTGCAGCATTTTGTCTCTTTAACAAGGTTCTGGATCTCTTGCTTCCTTCTGGACTTTGGAGGTCTTGTTGGTTTCCAGTCTTTCTTCTTCCAAACCTTTCTGCTCTGTAGGAGTAGATCAGATCGCCCATTTTCTCCAGTTTCTTCTCCACTGTTCCTCTGATTCCATCAAGGATCTTGATCAGATCTTCATCAATTGTTGTCCACTCTTTCTTGCTGCTGGACTTTGGTCACTTTACCTGAGGTCTGTGGCCTTCAATGTTCTTCTCCAAAGCAGGTTGCAGGTGACTTGGTTCCAAGTTCTCTGATGTTGTGCTTGAATTGCTTTCAGCCACTGAGGTTCTGATGCTCAGTGGACTGTGGGTTAACCTCTTCTTCACTGATGTCCTCAGTACCGGGGGCAGCATCACATGCAGCGACAAAAGCGTCATAAAACCATGTCTAACTTTAACAAACACAGACATGCTGCATACCCACAGAAAGGTCAGAAACTCAGCTGAAAGTTCATATAAACCATTCTTACGTTCACCAAACACAGTTAAAACACAGACGGACCAAACCAGCAGGAGTGGAAAAAACTGTTACAGCGCACTCATTGAAAATTGGCAGTGGAGCATCAGCGTGATTATGTTAACAAAAAAAACATGTGTCGACTGGACAGCAGAGAATCTACAGATTCCAACGGTACCATTTTTATCACTCTACGACCAAGATTCATGGATCCAGCTCCAAAATAAGAGCAAAACAACAACTGACTTTCAAGAAATACAACCAGAAATGTTGTCTTACCTTTGCTGTTTATCAAAACAAGTTATTTCCACCAGAACAAAACCACTTCTAATGAAGAACTACACTTCCCAGCATGCTTTGGGAACAAATCCAGGTCTGATTGATCATTACAGAGCGACATCAGATCGTTCTGATTACAGAAGGGCGAATGTCTGCACAATGGGTCATATGCATTTATGTCCTTTTGACTCGCTAATGAAGTGATTCACACACATTTGGAGACCGGGGTCTGATTCTCTTGGTTTAGACGTTTGAAACGAGCTGTCAATCACCCTAATTGACCAAGGTAAGCCAGAGCTATGGCGCTGCGTAACTGAAGACGCTGCAGAGTCACAGAGTTATTATTACGCACCGCACAGGAAGCATCTATTTAAGGCGAGTTATTATACTTTTTTTTTTTTTTTTTCAAAACTAGTTCTTTTTAGACCAGTAGTGACATATAAATAAAACTAAATGGTTTTTAATAATTTGGTACCTAAGAAATCTCAAATGGCACAGATGGTGCCAAACTGAGCCAAAAGTGAGAACGCCCAGACATCTCTTTACTAAAACCTCTGTAATTTCACTCTGCTTCATTTCAGCAGCATCAGACTTTGCACAGCTCATGTCCACATGTTGTTACATGACCTCCATGTGTTTTTAAGCTCCTACTGCATATTTTAAAGGTGATATTTGCTTTGAAATGCAATATTTTTTTAGGCGAGAGAAAAAAATCCTTCAGTTATGCTGTGTTCCATGTACATTTACTCTGACACAGTGACATCTACAGTGAAACTTACACCTCTGGTGGAATCTCACAAGTGTTATCTGTAGTTTGATACCAAGATAATCCACATAGATCTTGTAACTGCAGAGATTTACTCTATTTAGTTTAGGCATGTCATTTAGAGCAGGGACTCCAAAAAGAGGGTCAGGGAAGAAGAGGTTAAATATTTGAGTCCAACATTGTTTTTCTCATTGTAAAACTCTAAAAAGCTCACAGTCAGATTCTCTGTCATATGAAAGAAACATGATGACAGACACTGAGGTGTAAGAGTTTGTGGCTCCCTCTAGTGGATGTAGTGTTTTTGTACAGAGTTGTGGTGTTTCCTGTCACTGTGGGCCTCACAGCACAGTAGTAAACAGCAGAGTCTGTCACTGCAGCAGAGGAGATGATCATTCTGATCAGGTTTTGTTCCACTTTAATCTTCAGTCCAGGTCTTGGATCAGATAATATGGTTTCTGTTCCTGAGTGAGAGATGAGGAACTCTGGTGGTTTTCCTGGATGTTGTCGATACCAGAAGAAATCATCACTTATTTCAGCAGATTTGTGATATTTGTAGGACAGAGAGACAGACGTGTCTTCTGAAGTGAACTCTTCAGTCTTGACTGGAGTCAGTTCTTCACAGTTGATGCCTGAAGGAGAAAATAATGATGTCAAAGACAATTCACATTCAGATGTTATTGGAATGAGAACCTTTTGTGTCTTCTAATGTAACAAACCTGTTAGAGTGTTAAGAAGCAGCAGAGAAAATACAGAGTGATGCAGTGACAGCATGTTGAATAAAGGTCATGTTAATGGTTTGTATCTTGAACTCTGCTGAATATGGAAGCTCCTCTCTCCTCTATAGTTCAGTAACAACTCAGCTCCTCCCTGAATCTCTGCGTCTCCTCTTAGATCTGTATTTTCTCTTCTCTCTGTTACACTTCCTCCTGCTTCACACTGACTGCAGCATTTTGTTCAAGCTGAAGGTGGACCGTCTTTAGTCTGTTTGTGGAATCATTGTGTTTTTGGACCTTTTCTACACAAAACACAGTGTCATCAGCAAACATCTAAACATCACTGGAAACAAACACAAAGAAAGTGCATCAGGGCAAATGGATCATTTCATGAATTTCAAAAATTCATTAAAATTATTCCTTAAGAGGTTTGCGAATATTTTCAACGGATCCTTGTTCAGGGCGATGCCGACTTTTATGATGGTGAATTTCAAGTAATTCCGAGATACTTTTTTTTTTTTTTTAGATTAGACAAAACTGAGCTCAATTTAAAGAATTCATTAAAATGATTCCTTATGAGTTATGCGAATATTTTCAACAGATCCTTGTTCAGGGCGATGCAGACTATTATGATGGTGAATTTCAAGTAATTCCGAGATACTTTTTGCTTTTGAGAAGAAAATCAGCTCACTGTCAAAGTGCATCAGGGCAAATGAATAATTTCCTGAATTTCAAAAATTCGTCAAAATTATTCCTTAAGGGGTTTGCGAATATTTTCAACGGATCCTTGTTCAGGGCGATGCCGACTTTTATGATGGTGAATTTCAAGTAATTCCGAGATACTTTTTTTTTTTTTTTAGATTAGACAAAACTGAGCTCAATTTCAAAAATTCATTAAAATTATTCCTTAAGAGATATGCAAATATTTTCAACAGATCCCTGTTCAGGGCGATGTCGACTATTATGATGGTAAATTTCAAGTCATTCCTAGATACTTTTTCTTTTTTTTTTAGATTAGACAAAACTGAGCTCAATTTCAAAAATTCATTAAAATTATTCCTTAAGAGATATGCAAATATTTTCAACGGATCCTTGTTCAGGGTGATACATGCATCTGTTATTCCCTTAATTACAGCGTTAAAGCGTCTTCTACACAAAGATTAAGACCACGGAGTGAAAACGATGAAAAGAACGAGTCTGTATATACTCAGATCACCTGCACTTCATCGTGACTGAACTCCATCCTCGTCATAAAGATCATTATTTTTATGTAGAGAAATGATCCAGTCTGCTTTAGATATGAAATGACCGCTTGGAGACACAGGAGAGGGAGAAGAGAACAGGGGCGGTGCGCAGAAATAAAAGGGCCGTTTGTCTGCACCAGATGAGGCAGATGAGGGGGCTCTACCACTTTTATATTTATGTTGCTTTATCTTACTTTTAAATTAGTAGCAAAGTATTAAAGTAAAAAATTGTTGCAGCGAGATGCATCGATAATCGGTTTAGAATCGAATCGTTGACCTCTGAATCGTGATCGAATCAAATCGTGATGTGACAAGAGATTCCAACCCCTAACTATTATGATGGTAAATTTCAAGTTATTCCAAGATACTTTTTTTTTTTTTTAGATTATACTAAACTCAGCTCAATTTCAAAAATTCGTTAAAATTGTTCCTTATGAGTTATGCAAATATTTTCAACGGATCCTTGTTCAGGGCGATACCGACTATTATGATGGTGAATTTCAAGTCATTCCGAGATCTTTTTTTTTTTTAGACTAAACTCAGCTCACTGTCAAAGTGCAACAGAGCAAATGGATAATCTCCTGATTTCAAAAACTCATAAAAATTATTCCTAAAGAGCTTTGCAAATATTTTCAACAGATCCTTGTTCAGGGCGATGCCGACTATAATGATGGTAAATTTTAAGTAATTCCGATATTCTTTTTGTTTTTGAGAAGTCAGAAAATATGACAATCTAATGTTATATTTCCAACCAGTTTATGGACACATTTATCACTTTGTATCTTCTGTTTTTAATACTTTGTGTAAATGTACACTGAGGTGTAAGAGTGTGTGGCTCCCTCTAGTGGATGTAGTGTTTTTGTACAGAGTTGTGGTGTTTCCTGTCACTGTGGGCCTCACAGCACAGTAGTAAACAGCAGAGTCTGTCACTGCAGCAGAGATGATCTGCAGTTTGACTCCACGTTTGTCTTCATCCAGTTGACTGAAGAACCTTCTTTCTGATTTTAGAGAATCTGATGATGTTGTAAAATTAGACCCTGAGATGGACATGAGGAACTCTGGTGGTTTTCCTGGATGTTGTCGATACCAGAAGAAATAATCATCATAAGCAGCAGATTTGTGATATTTGTAGGACAGAGAGACAGACGTGTCTTCTGAAGTGAACTCTTCAGTCTTGACTGGAGTCAATTCTTCACAGTTGATGCCTGAAGGAGAAAATAATGATGTCAAAGACAATTCACATTCAGATGTTATTGGAATGAGAACTTTTTGTGTCTTCTAATGTAACAAACCTGTTAGAGTGTTAAGAAGCAGCAGAGAAAATACAGAGTGATGCAGTGACAGCATGTTGAATAAAGGTCATGTTAATGGTTTGTATCTTGAACTCTGCTGAATATGGAAGCTCCTCTCTCCTCTATAGTTCAGTAACAACTCAGCTCCTCCCTGAATCTCTGCGTCTCCTCTTAGATCTGTATTTTCTCTTCTCTCTGTTACACTTCCTCCTGCTTCACACTGACTGCAGCATTTTGTTCAAGCTGAAGGTGGACCGTCTTTAGTCTGTTTGTGGAACCATTGTGTTTTTGGACCTTTTCTACACAAAACACAGTGTCATTAGCAAACATCTAAACATCACTGGAAACAAACACATCAGGGCACATTTTTGCCCTGAAAGTGCATCAGGGCAAATGGATCATTTCCTGAATTTCGGAAATTCATTAAAATTATTCCTTATGAGATATGCGAATATTTTCAACGGATCCTTGTTCAGGGCGATACTGACCATTATGATGGTAAATTTCAAGTAATTCCGAGATACTTTCTTTTTTTTTAGGTTAGACTTAACTCAGCTCTATTTCAAAAATTCGTTAAAATTATTCCTTATGAGTTATGCGAATATTTTCAACGGATACTTGTTCAGGGTGATACCGACTGTTATGATGGTAAATTTCAAGTAATTCCGAGATACTTTTTTTTTTTATTAGACTAAACCGAGCTCAATTTCAAAAACTCATTAAAATCATTCCTTAGTCAATCAATCAATCAATCAATCAATCAATCTTTATTTATATCGCCCACAGTTTACAAAACATAGTTTGTCTCACGGGACTTCACAGGGTTGGTAACATCCTCTGTCCTTAGACCTTCGACCAGGGTAAGGAAAAACTACCAGGGAAAAAAAAAACCCTTGTAAAAGGGAAAAAGGGTAGAAACCTTAGGGAGAACCACAGGTGAGGGATCCACTCCCTGGACGGACAGACGTGCAGTAGATGTTACCCAAAACATACAATACACAATGACCAAGAAAAAAAAGTGAAAAAAGTCTTTAAATGCCAGGATCATCTGGATCACTGGGTTTATCACAGCCTGTAGTGAAGGCTGTTGTGGTCAGAGACTTGGGGATGACGGAGTCCTCTTTCCTGTCCTGACCTCATGTCGTTCACTGGTGTCAGCAGAACTGTAAGAGATTAAAATCAGTTAGAGATGTGCTACATGTGGATTTATGGTCTACATGTGGATTTATGTGCTACATGTGGATTTATGGTCTACATGTGGATTTATGGTCTACATGTGGATTTATGGTCTACATCTCATGGGGGTACATCGGGTAAGTGGTGAGGGATGAAAAATCGAGGACAGGGTAGAGAAAGTGCGGCTCGTGCAAAGTCTGTGTGCTCATTCTAAGTGCATGATGGGAAATTCCCCCAGCAGTCTAAGCCTATGGCAGCATAAGATAGACTATTTCAGAGATATGCGAATATTTTCAACAGATCCTTGTTCAGGGCGATGCCGACTATTATGATGGTCAATTTTAAGTAATTCTGAGATACTTTTTGTTTTTGAGAAGAAAGTCAGCTCACTGTCAAAGTGCATCAGGGCAAATGAATAATTTCCTGATTTTCAAAAATTCATTAAAATTATTCCTTAAGAGATATACAAATATTTTCAACAGATCCTTGTTCAGGGCGATACATGCATCTGTTATTCCCTTAATTACAGCGTTAAAGCGTCTTCTACACAAAGATTAAGACCACAGAGTGAAAACGATGAAAAGTGTGAGTCTGTATATACTCAGATCACCTGCACTTCATCGTGACTGAACTCCATCCTCGTCATAAAGATCATTATTTTTATGTAGAGAAATGATCCAGTCTGCTTTAGATATGAAATGACCGCTTGGAGACGCAGGAGAGGGAGAAGAGAACAGGGGCGGTGCGCAGAAATAAAAGGGCCGTTTGTCTGCACCAGATGTGGCAGATGAGGGGGCACTACCACTTTTATATTTATGTTGCTTTATCTTACTTTTAAATTAGTAGCAAAGTATTAAAGTAAAAAATTGTTGCATCGAGATGCATCGATAATCGGTTTAGAATCGAATCGTTGACCTCTGAATCGTAATCGTATCAAGTCGTGATGTGACAAGAGATTCCAACCCCTAACTATTATGATGGTAAATTTCAAGTCATTCTGAGATACTTTCTTTTTTTTATAGATTAGACTAAACTCAGCTCAATTTCAAAAATTCTTTAAAATGATTCCTTAAGAGATATGCAAATATTTTCAACGGATCCTTGTTCAGGGCGATACCGACTATTATGATGGTAAATTTCAAGTCATTCTGAGATACTTTTTGTTTTTGAGAAGAAAGTTAGCTCACTGTCAAAGTGCATCAGGGAAAATGGATTTCTCGAATTTCAAAAATTCATTAAAATTATTCCTTAAAAGATATGCAAATATTTTCAACGGATCCTTGTTCAGGGTGATACCGACTATTATGATGGTAAATTTCAAGTCATTTCGAGATACTTTTTTTTTTTTTTTAGATTAGACTAAACTCAGCTCAATTTCAAAAATTCGTTAAAATTATTCCTTATGAGTTATGCAAATATTTCCAACTGATCCTTGTTCAGGGTGATACCGACTATTATGATGGTAAATTTAAAGTCATTCTGAGATACTTTTTGTTTTTGAGAAGAAAGTCAGAAAATATGACAATCCAATGTTAAATTTCCAACCAGTTTTTGGACACATTTATCACTTTGTATCTTCTGTTTTTAATACTCTGTGAAAATGTACACTGAGGTGTAAGAGTGTGTGGCTCCCTCTAGTGGGTGTAGTGTTTTTGTACAGAGTTGTGGTGTTTCCTGTCACTGTGGGCCTCACAGCACAGTAGTAAACAGCAGAGTCTGTCACTGCAGCAGAGATGATCTGCAGTTTTACTCCACGTTTGTCTTCATCCAGTTGACTGAAGAACCTTCTCTCTGATTTTAGAGAATCTGATGATTTTTTCACATTAAGCCCTGAGATGGACATGAGGAACTCTGGTGGTTTTCCTGGATGTTGTCGATACCAGAAGAAATTATCATTTGAATCAGCAGATTTGTGATATTTGTAGGACAGAGAGACAGACGTGTCTTCTGAAGTGAACTCTTCAGTCTTGACTGGAGTCAGTTCTACACAGTTGATGCCTGAAGGAGAAAATAATGATGTCAAAGACAATTCACATTCAGATGTTATTGGAATGAGAACTTTTTGTGTCTTCTAATGTAACAAACCTGTTAGAGTGTTAAGAAGCAGCAGAGAAAATACAGAGTGATGCAGTGACAGCATGTTGAATAAAGGTCATGTTAATGGTTTGTATCTTGAACTCTGCTGAATATGGAAGCTCCTCTCTCCTCTATAGTTCAGTAACAACTCAGCTCCTCCCTGAATCTCTGCGTCTCCTCTTAGATCTGTATTTTCTCTTCTCTCTGTTACACTTCCTCCTGCTTCACACTGACTGCAGCAATTTGTTCAAGCTGAAGGTGGACCGTCTTTAGTCTGTTTGTGGAACCATTGTGTTTTTGGACCTTTTCTACACAAAACACAGTGTCATCAGCAAACATCTAAACATCACTGGAAACAAACAAAGAAAGTGCATCAGGGCAAATGAATAATTTCCTGATTTTCAAAAATTCATTAAAATTATTCCTTAAGAGATATGCAAATATTTTCAACGGATCCTTGTTCAGGGTGATACTGACTGTTATGATGGTAAATTTCAAGTCATTCCGAGATACTTTTCTTTTATTAGACTAAACTGAGCTCAATTTCAAAAACTCATTAAAATTATTCCTTAAGAGATATGCGAATATTTTCAACGGATCCTTGTTCAGGACGATGCCGACTGTTATGATGGTAAATTTTAAGTAATTCTGAGATACTTTTTGTTTTTGAGAAGAAAGTCAGAAAATATGACAATCCAAAGTTATATTTCCAACCAGTTCATGGACACATTTATCACTTTGTATCTTCTGTTTTTAATACTTTGTGTAAATGTACACCGAGGTGTAAGAGTGTGTGGCTCCCTCTAGTGGATGTAGTGTTTTTGTACAGAGTTGTGGTGTTTCCTGTCACTGTGGGCCTCACAGCACAGTAGTAAACAGCAGAGTCTGTCACTGCAGCAGAGATGATCTGCAGATTCACTTGGTTTCTCTCCTGGTTCAGTTCAGCAGTCAGTCCAGAGTTCACAGCGTTCAAAACCTCAGGCTCTTTAGTGTCAGTGATCATGAGAAGATAGCGAGGAGCAGATCCAGGATCCTGTCGATACCACTGGAGATTATCAGCTTTCACTGAGTAGTTACAGGACAGAGAGACACTTTGACCTTCTGCTGAAAACACTTCAGCTCTGTTGGCAGTAATATCATCTTCACAGCTGTGACCTAGTGAGAGAAACAACATTTGACAAACATCTAAACACATGATCCTGGTCACAGTAGAGTCAACACTTATCAGAGATGAAGTGGTGACATCTTTGAAATCTTTCATCTTCAACTGAAGCTGAAAATATCTTTGAGTTTGATCTTTTCTTGTGTGAATCAAACGCACCTAAAAGAGCAGAGAAGAAGAAAAGAGCAGCCACTTTTTCCATGTTTAGGTCTGAGAAATGTTGAAGTGTTCATTCAGTGAGATGAACCTGTGAGTGCTTTGTGTTTGCTCTGATGTTCACAGCTGGAACTGAAGACTTCTGTACTGAGCAGACATCTCTACAGTCAGTGGGAGGAGCCTCGTCTGTCACATGACCTACACTTCTTCATTATGATAACAGTCCAGTACAGTGAATACAAATGATATGAGATATGGAACAAATCCAGAATACACAGCAATGATCTCAAAGGTCCTCGTTAGGTCTTTTCAGGCAGTTCTCAGGTACCTTAACACTGCAGCATTTAGCATCTAAACATCACTGAAACAAACACAAAGAAAGTAAATCAGAGCAAATGGATCATTTCCTGATTTCCAAAAATTAATTAAAATTGTTCCTTAAGAGATATGCAAATATTTTCAAGGGATCCTTCTTCAGGGTGATACCGACTATTATGATGGTAAATTTCAAGTCATTCCGAGATACTTTTTTTTTGATAAGACTAAACTGAGCTCAATTTCAAAAATTCATAAAATTATTCCTTAAGAGATATGCAAATATTTTCAACGGATCTTTGTTCAGGGTGATACCGACTATTATGATGGTAAATTTCAAGTCATTCCGAGATACTTTCTTTCTTTTTTTTAGATTAGACTAAACTCAGCTCAATTTCAAAAATTCGTTAAAATTATTCCTTATGAGTTATGCAAATATTTCCAACAGATCCTTGTTCAGGACGATGCCGACTATTATGATGGTAAATTTTAAGTAATTCTGAGATACTTTTTGTTTTTGAGAAGAAAGTCAGAAAATATGACAATCCAATGTTATATTTCCAACCAGTTTATGGACACATTTATCACTTTGTATCTTCTGTTTTTAATACTTTGTGTAAATGTACACTGAGGTGTAAGAGTGTGTGGCTCCCTCTAGTGGATGTAGTGTTTTTGTACAGAGTTGTGGTGTTTCCTGTCACTGTGGGCCTCACAGCACAGTAGTAAACAGCAGAGTCAGAGAGCTGAAGCTTCTGGATCTTCAGAGGAACTGATCTTGTGCTTGAATTCAGAGTGGATGAAAATCTCTCCCTGAATTCTTCTGCTGTGGTTCCTTCACTCCGTGTAAAGCGGTTCAGGATGAATGTGGGACTGTTGTTTCCATGTTTGTACCAGAAGAGATATGGACTTGTTGAAGAGCTGTTATAGAGACAGTCAAGTGTTACTGTCTCACCTTCAGCAGCAGTCACTTCACTTTCCGCTTGCAGCACATTTTCTGTTTGTGCTCTGCCTTCTGTAAAACACCAACAAACAGAATCAGTGTGATGTTCAACAATCACTCAGTGTTGGATTATTATCAGAGAAACTCAGCTGTGTTCATACCAAGGAACAGAGAAAAAAAAAGCACTGAGACCAACAGAGACGTGGTCATATCTGCAGCGTTGACTTCACTGTGAGCTACAAGAAGAAGTGAGGAAACAAGAGCGTCCATGTCATGTGACCAGAGACAACAGTCACAGTCTGTGTGTGGCTCCCTCTAGTGGATGTAGTGTTTTTGTACAGAGTTGTGGTGTTTCCTGTCACTGTGGGCCTCACAGCACAGTAGTAAACAGCAGAGTCTGTCACTGCAGCAGAGGAGATGATCATTCTGATCAGGTTTTGTTCCACTTTAATCTTCAGTCCAGGTCTTGGATCAGATAATATCATTTCTGTTCCTGAGTGAGAGATGAGGAACTCTGGTGGCTTTCCTGGATGTTGTCGATACCAGAAGAAATTATCACCAGCAGATTTGTGATATTTGTAGGACAGAGAGACAGACATGTCTTCTGAAGTGAACTCTTCAGTCTTGACTGGAGTCAGTTCTTCACAGTTGATGCCTGAAGGAGAAAATAATGATGTCAAAGACAATTCACATTCAGATGTTATTGGAATGAGAACTTTTTGTGTCTTCTAATGTAACAAACCTGTTAGAGTGTTAAGAAGCAGCAGAGAAAATACAGAGTGATGCAGTGACAGCATGTTGAATAAAGGTGATGTTAATGGTTTGTATCTTGAACTCTGCTGAATATGGAAGCTCCTCTCTCCTCTGTAGTTCAGTAACAACTCAGCTCCTCCCTGAATCTCTGCGTCTCCTCTTAGATCTGTATTTTCTCTTCTCTCTGTTACACTTCCTCCTGCTTCACACTGACTGCAGCATTTTGTTCAAGCTGAAGGTGGACCGTCTTTAGTCTGTTTGTGGAACCATTGTGTTTTTGGACCTTTTCTACACAAAACACAGTGTCATCAGCAAACATCTAAACATCACTGGAAACGCACACAAAGAAAGTGCATCAGGGCAAATGGATCATTTCCTGATTTTGAAAATTCATTAAAAATATTCCTTAAGAGGTTTGCGAATATTTTCAACGGATCCTTGTTCAGGGCGATGTCGACTATTATGATGGTAAATTTCAAGTCATTCCGAGATACTTTTTTTTTTTTTTTTAGATTAGACTAAACTCAGCTCAATTTCAAAAATTCGTTAAAATTATTCCTTATGAGTTATGCGAATATTTTCAACAGATCCTTGTTCAGGGCGATACATGCATCTGTTATTCCCTTAATTACAGCGTTAAAGCGTCTTCTACACAAAGATTAAGACCACGGAGTGAAAACGATGAAAAGTGTGAGTCTGTATATACTCAGATCACCTGCACTTCATCGTGACTGAACTTCATCCTCGTCATAAAGATCATTATTTTTATGTAGAGAAATGATCCAGTCTGCTTTAGATATGAAATGACCGCTTGGAGACGCAGGAGAGGGAGAAGAGAACAGGGGCGGTGCGCAGAAATAAAAGGGCCGTTTGTCTGCACCAGATGAGGCAGATGAGGGGGCTCTACCACTTTAATATTTATGTTGCTTTATCTTACTTTTAAATTAGTAGCAAAGTATTAAAGTAAAAAATTGTTGCATCGAGATGCATCGATAATCGGTTTAGAATCGAATCGTTGACCTCTGAATCGTAATCGAATCGAATCGTGATGTGACAAGAGATTCCAACCCCTAACTATCATGATGGTGAATTTCAAGTCATTCCGAGATACTTTTTTTTTTTATAGATTAGACTAAACCCAGCTCAATTTCAAAAATTTGTTAAAATTATTTCTTATGAGTTATGCACATATTTTCAACGGATACTTGTTCAGGGCGATACCGACTATTATGATGGTAAATTTCAAGTCATTCCGAGATACTTTTTTTTTTTTGATTAGACTAAACTGAGCTCAATTTCAAAAACTCGTTAAAATTGTTCCTTATGAGTTATAAAAATATTTTCAACGGATACTTGTTCAGGGTGATACCGACTATTATGATGGTAAATTTTAAGTAATTCCGAGATACTTTTTGTTTTTGAGAAGAAAGTCAGAAAATATGACAATCCAATGTTATATTTCCAACCAGTTTATGGACACATTTATCACTTTGTATCTTCTGTTTTCAATACTTTGTGTAAATGTACACTGAGGTGTAAGAGTGTGTGGCTCCCTCTAGTGGATGTAGTGTTTTTGTACAGAGTTGTGGTGTTTCCTGTCACTGTGGGCCTCACAGCACAGTAGTAAACAGCAGAGTCTGTCACTGCAGCAGAGATGATCTCCAGATCTACTCGTTTGTCTGTTCTGTTGATGTGAGCAGAGAAACCAGAAATCTCTGCATTGGTGGATCCGTCCTCTGTGATGAGGAGCAGGAACTCTGGTCTGGATCTCTGCTGCTGTTGTTGGTACCACAGGATATTGTAGATGCTCCCCTCATATTTACAGCTCAGCTTGATGTTTCCTCCCTCTGGTACAACTTCTTCAGAACTTTCTGCCTTGATGCTGTTCATAGAACCCATGGCTGCAAAATGAATAGAATTCATGTGGTTGGACTGTAAGAGATTCTAATATCAAGAGACTCAAGAGGTTCAAACGTTGACAGATGATCCTCTAGTGATGAAATGTAGAAGAAGAAGATGATGTTAAAGCAGCAGGTGAAGTGACACAAACTCACCTATGAAGTGAGATAAAGACAGAAAGAGGTAAAACATCATGTCTTTGGAGATGTTGAAGCCAAACAGAAAACAGATGAACAATGTTCTTCCTCTAAACAGCCTCTCTGCTGCACAGACCTTCTCCTCAACATCAAGCTCATTCTGCTTTGACTTCCTGTGGAGACACAAACCATCTCATTGGCTGAGTCGGCTTCCAGGGGGCGGGGCCATCTGATCACCCTCTGAGAGATTCCTTCTTCTTAAGTTTAGCTTCATGTTCAAAAGAATCTCAAGTGGATCATAAGAAACCACTGAGGTGTAAGAGTGTGTGGCTCCCTCTAGTGGATGTAGTGTTTTTGTACAGAGTTGTGGTGTTTCCTGTCACTGTGGGCCTCACAGCACAGTAGTAAACAGCAGAGTCTGTCACTGCAGCAGAGGAGATGATCATTCTGATCAGGTTTTGTTCCACTTTAATCTTCAGTCCAGGTCTTGGATCAGATAATATCATTTCTGTTCCTAAGTGAGAGATGAGGAACTCTGGTGGTTTTCCTGGATGTTGTCGATACCAGTAGAAATAATCACCAGCAGCAGCAGATGTGTGATATTTGTAGGACAGAGAGACAGACGTGTCTTCTGAAGTGAACTCTTCAGTCTTGACTGGAGTCAGTTCTTCACAGTTGATGCCTGAAGGAGAAAATAATGATGTCAAAGACAATTCACATTCAGATGTTATTGGAATGAGAACTTTTTGTGTCTTCTAATGTAACAAACCTGTTAGAGTGTTAAGAAGCAGCAGAGAAAATACAGAGTGATGCAGTGACAGCATGTTGAATAAAGGTCATGTTAATGGTTTGTATCTTGAACTCTGCTGAATATGGAAGCTCCTCTCTCCTCTATAGTTCAGTAACAACTCAGCTCCTCCCTGAATCTCTGCGTCTCCTCTTAGATCTGTATTTTCTCTTCTCTCTGTTACACTTCCTCCTGCTTCACACTGACTGCAGCATTTTGTTCAAGCTGAAGGTGGACCGTCTTTAATCTGTTTGTGGAACCATTGTGTTTTTGGACCTTTTCTACACAAAACACAGTGTCATCAGCAAACATCTAAACATCACTGGAAACGCACACAAAGAAAGTGCATCAGGGCAAATGGATCATTTCCTGATTTTGAAAATTCATTAAAAATATTCCTTAAGAGGTTTGCGAATATTTTCAACGGATCCTTGTTCAGGGCGATGTCGACTATTATGATGGTAAATTTCAAGTCATTCCGAGATACTTTTTTTTTTTTTTTTAGATTAGACTAAACTCAGCTCAATTTCAAAAATTCGTTAAAATTATTCCTTATGAGTTATGCGAATATTTTCAACAGATCCTTGTTCAGGGCGATACATGCATCTGTTATTCCCTTAATTACAGCGTTAAAGCGTCTTCTACACAAAGATTAAGACCACGGAGTGAAAACGATGAAAAGTGTGAGTCTGTATATACTCAGATCACCTGCACTTCATCGTGACTGAACTTCATCCTCGTCATAAAGATCATTATTTTTATGTAGAGAAATGATCCAGTCTGCTTTAGATATGAAATGACCGCTTGGAGACGCAGGAGAGGGAGAAGAGAACAGGGGCGGTGCGCAGAAATAAAAGGGCCGTTTGTCTGCACCAGCTGAGGCAGATGAGGGGGCACTACCACTTTTATATTTATGTTGCTTTATCTTACTTTTAAATTAGTAGCAAAGTATTAAAGTAAAAAATTGTTGCATCGAGATGCATCGATAATCGGTTTAGAATCGAATCGTTGACCTCTGAATCGTAATCGAATCGAATCGTGATGTGACAAGAGATTCCAACCCCTTACTATCATGATGGTGAATTTCAAGTCATTCCGAGATACTTTTTTTTTTTGTAGATCAGACTAAACCCAGCTCAATTTCAAAAATTTGTTAAAATTATTTCTTATGAGTTATGCACATATTTTCAACGGATACTTGTTCAGGGCGATACCGACTATTATGATGGTAAATTTCAAGTCATTCCCAGATACTTTTTTTTTTTTGATTAGACTTAACTGAGCTCAATTTCAAAAACTCGTTAAAATTGTTCCTTATGAGTTATAAAAATATTTTCAACGGATACTTGTTCAGGGTGATACCGACTATTATGATGGTAAATTTTAAGTAATTCCGAGATACTTTTTGTTTTTGAGAAGAAAGTCAGAAAATATGACAATCCAATGTTATATTTCCAACCAGTTTATGGACACATTTATCACTTTGTATCTTCTGTTTTCAATACTTTGTGTAAATGTACACTGAGGTGTAAGAGTGTGTGGCTCCCTCTAGTGGATGTAGTGTTTTTGTACAGAGTTGTGGTGTTTCCTGTCACTGTGGGCCTCACAGCACAGTAGTAAACAGCAGAGTCTGTCACTGCAGCAGAGATGATCTCCAGATCTACTCGTTTGTTTGTTCTGTTGATGTGAGCAGAGAAACCAGAAATCTCTGCATTGGTGGATCCGTCCTCTTTGATGAGGAGCAGGAACTCTGGTCTGGATCTCTGCTGCTGTTGTTGGTACCACATGATATTGTAGATGCTCCCCTCAT
The DNA here is from genome assembly GCF_963457635.1 of Microchirus variegatus. Taxonomy (NCBI): domain Eukaryota; kingdom Metazoa; phylum Chordata; class Actinopteri; order Pleuronectiformes; family Soleidae; genus Microchirus; species Microchirus variegatus. The sequence goes on along the minus strand of NC_139822.1, from coordinate 10,454,797 downwards.
ATTTACAGCTCAGCTTGATGTTTCCTCCCTCTGGTACAACTTCTTCAGAACTTTCTGCCTTGATGCTGTTCATAGAACCCATGGCTGCAAAATGAATAGAATTCATGTGGTTGGACTGTAAGAGATTCTAATATCAAGAGACTCAAGAGGTTCAAACGTTGACAGATGATCCTCTAGTGATGAAATGTAGAAGAAGAAGATGATGTTAAAGCAGCAGGTGAAGTGACACAAACTCACCTATGAAGTGAGATAAAGACAGAAAGAGGTAAAACATCATGTCTTTGGAGATGTTGAAGCCAAACAGAAAACAGATGAACAATGTTCTTCCTCTAAACAGCCTCTCTGCTGCACAGACCTTCTCCTCAACATCAAGCTCATTCTGCTTTGACTTCCTGTGGAGACACAAACCATCTCATTGGCTGAGTCGGCTTCCAGGGGGCGGGGCCATCTGATCACCCTCTGAGAGATTCCTTCTTCTTAAGTTTAGCTTCATGTTCAAAAGAATCTCAAGTGGATCATAAGAAACCACTGAGGTGTAAGAGTGTGTGGCTCCCTCTAGTGGATGTAGTGTTTTTGTACAGAGTTGTGGTGTTTCCTGTCACTGTGGGCCTCACAGCACAGTAGTAAACAGCAGAGTCTGTCACTGCAGCAGAGATGATCTGCAGTTTGACTCCACGTTTGTCTTCATCCAGTTGACTGAAGAACTTTCTTTCTGACTTTAGAGAATCTGATGATGTTGTAAAATTAGACCCTGAGATGGACATGAGGAACTCTGGTGGTTTTCCTGGATGTTGTCGATACCAGAAGAAATAATCATTTGAATCAGCAGATTTGTGATATTTGTAGGACAGAGAGACAGACGTGTCTTCTGAAGTGAACTCTTCAGTCTTGACTGGAGTCAGTTTTTCACAGTTGATGCCTGAAGGAGAAAATAATGATGTCAAAGACAATTCACATTCAGATGTTATTGGAATGAGAACTTTTTGTGTCTTCTAATGTAACAAACCTGTTAGAGTGTTAAGAAGCAGCAGAGAAAATACAGAGTGATGCAGTGACAGCATGTTGAATAAAGGTCATGTTAATGGTTTGTATCTTGAACTCTGCTGAATATGGAAGCTCCTCTCTCCTCTATAGTTCAGTAACAACTCAGCTCCTCCCTGAATCTCTGCGTCTCCTCTTAGATCTGTATTTTCTCTTCTCTCTGTTACACTTCCTCCTGCTTCACACTGACTGCAGCATTTTGTTCAAGCTGAAGGTGGACCGTCTTTAGTCTGTTTGTGGAACCATTGTGTTTTTGGACCTTTTCTACACAAAACACAGTGTCATCAGCAAACATCTAAACATCACTGGAAACAAACACAAAGAAAGTGCATCAGGGCAAATGGATCATTTCCTGAATTTCAAACATTCATTAAAATTATTCCTTAAGAGCTTTGCCAATATTTTCAACGGATCCTTGTTCAGGGTGATACCGACTGTTATGATGGTGAATTTCTAGTCATTCCGAGATACTTTTTGTTTTTGAGAAGAAAGTCAGCTCACTGTCAAAGTGCATCTGGGAAAATGGATAATTTCTCGAATTTCAAAAATTCATCAAAGTTATTCCTTAAAAGATATGCAAATATTTTCAACAGATCCTTGTTCAGGGCGATACATGCATCTGTTATTCCCTTAACTACAGCGTTAAAGCGTCTTCTACACAAAGATTAAGACCACAGAGTGAAAACGATGAAAAGTGTGAGTCTGTATATACTCAGATCACCTGCACTTCATCGTGACTGAACTCCATCCTCGTCATAAAGATCATTATTTTTATGTAGAGAAATGATCCAGTCTGCTTTAGATATGAAATGACCGCTTGGAGACGCAGGAGAGGGAGAAGAGAACAGGGGCGGTGCGCAGAAATAAAAGGGCCGTTTGTCTGCACCAGATGAGGCAGATGAGGGGGCACTACCACTTTTATATTTATGTTGCTTTATCTTACTTTTAAATTAGTAGCAAAGTATTAAAGTAAAAAATTGTTGCATCCAGATGCATCGATAATCGGTTTAGAATCGAATCGTTGACCTCTGAATCGTAATTGAATCGAATCGTGATGTGACAAGAGATTCCAACCCCTAACTATTATGATGGTAAATTTCAAGTCATTCTGAGATACTTTTTGTTTTTGAGAAGAAAGTCAGAAAATATGACAATCCAATGTATTATTTCCAACCAGTTCATGGACACATTTATCACTTTGTATCTTCTGTTTTTAATACTTTGTGTAAATGTACACTGAGGTGTAAGAGTTTGTGGCTCCCTCTCGTGGATGTAGTGTTTTTGTACAGAGTTGTGGTGTTTCCTGTCACTGTGGGCCTCACAGCACAGTAGTAAACAGCAGAGTCAGAGAGCTGAAGCTTCTGGATCTTCAGAGGAACTGATCTTGTGCTTGAATTCAGAGTGGATGAAAATCTCTCCCTGAATTCTTCTGCTGTGGTTCCTTCACTCAGTGTTAAGCGGTTCAGGATGAATGTGGGACTGTTGTTTCCATGTTTGTACCAGAAGAGATATGGACTTGTTGAAGAGCTGTTATAGAGACAGTCAAGTGTTACTGTCTCTCCTTCAGCAGCAGTCACTTCACTTTCCGCTTGCAGCACATTTTCTGTTTGTGCTCTGCCTTCTGTAAAACACCAACAAACAGAATCAGTGTGATGTTCAACAATCACTCAGTGTTGGATTATTATCAGAGAAACTCAGCTGTGTTCATACCAAGGAACAGAGAAGACAAAAGCACTGAGACCAACAGAGACGTGGTCATATCTGCAGCGTTGACTTCACTGTGAGCTACAAGAAAAAGTGAGGAAACAAGAGCGTCCATGTCATGTGACCAGAGACAACAGTCACAGTCTGTGTGTGGCTCCCTCTAGTGGATGTAGTGTTTTTGTACAGAGTTGTGGTGTTTCCTGTCACTGTGGGCCTCACAGCACAGTAGTAAACAGCAGAGTCTGTCACTGCAGCAGAGATGATCTGCAGTTTGACTCCACGTTTGTCTTCATCCAGTTGACTGAAGAACCTTCTTTCTGATTTTAGAGAATCTGATGATGTTGTAAAATTAGACCCTGAGATGGACATGAGGAACTCTGGTGGTTTTCCTGGATGTTGTCGATACCAAAAGAAATGATCATTTAAATCAGCAGATTTGTGATATTTGTAGGACAGAGAGACAGACGTGTCTTCTGAAGTGAACTCTTCAGTCTTGCCTGGAGTCAGTTCTTCACAGTTGATGCCTGAAGGAGAAAATAATGATGTCAAAGACAATTCACATTCAGATGTTATTGGAATGAGAACTTTTTGTGTCTTCTAATGTAACAAACCTGTTAGAGTGTTAAGAAGCAGCAGAGAAAATACAGAGTGATGCAGTGACAGCATGTTGAATAAAGGTCATGTTAATGGTTTGTATCTTGAACTCTGCTGAATATGGAAGCTCCTCTCTCCTCTATAGTTCAGTAACAACTCAGCTCCTCCCTGAATCTCTGCGTCTCCTCTTAGATCTGTATTTTCTCTTCTCTCTGTTACACTTCCTCCTGCTTCACACTGACTGCAGCATTTTGTTCAAGCTGAAGGTGGACCGTCTTTAGTCTGTTTGTGGAACCATTGTGTTTTTGGACCTTTTCTACACAAAACACAGTGTCATCAGCAAACATCTAAACATCACTGGAAACAAACACAAAGAAAGTGCATCAGAGCTAATGGATCATTTCATGATTTTCAAAAATTCATTAAAATTATTCCTTAAGAGATTTGCAAATATTTTCAACGGATCCTTGTTCAGGGTGATACCGACTATTATGATGGTTAATTTCAAGTAATTCCGAGATACTTTTTGTTTTTGAGAAGAAAGTCAGCTCACTGTCAAAGTGCATCAGGGCAAATTTAAAAAATCCTGATTTTCCAAAATTCATTAACATTATTCCTTAAGAGATTTGCAAATATTTTCAACGGATCCTTGTTCAGGGCGATGCCGACTATTATGATGGTAAATTTCATGTCATTCCGAGATACTTTTTTTTTTAGACTAAACTCAGCTCTCTGTCAAAGTGCATCATGGTAAATGGATAATTTCCTGAATTTCAAAAATGTGTTAAAATTAAGTCATTTTTGCATGTTCAGATGTTTAATTTCCGACAGACACAAAAAAGTCTCTGTCTTTCAAGTAGGATTCAAACCATTTTAAGGCTGTGCCATGAAGTCCTACCCAGTTGGTCTTGTCATATCGAGTAATACTAAGACTGAGATTCTGCCATTGTCTGTATTTAAGTGAATGTCATTATAGACTTTGACTAGAGTCGTCTCAGTGCTGTGGTCTAAATCCTGACTGGAAGACATGAAAACAGCTGTTCATCAACATGAAGTTGTTCAGCTGCATAAAAACAGCTTTTTCAATGATTTTACTGAGAAAAGGGAGGTTTGATATTGGTCTGTAATTGTTCATTCGTGAAGTGTCTAAATTGTTCTTTTTTAATAAAGGTTTGATAACAGAAGTTTTCAGGGCCTGTGGAAAGACCTGAAAGAAAAGAAGTGTTTACAATCTGTTGAAGATCTGAGGTCGTGCAGTTTGATCTGTTTTTGAAAAGGTTTGTTGTCAGAATATCAAGACAACAGGAGGAGGATTTCAAATGTTGTAGAATGTTCTCCAAGTTCTTAAGGTCGATTATGTTAAATTGTGTCATGATATTTGAATTGGTTTTAAGTGAACACATGAACAACACAACTGCACCTGATGTTGAGACACTGACTGTTTGCCTGATTTTCTGAATTCTGTCAGTGAAGAATGAGGCAAATTCGCTTGTGTAAAGCAGTTCAGGAGCCACTGACACAGGAGGGTTTGTTAGCCTGTCGACTGTGGTCAACAAGACTCGTACGTTATTGTAGTTTTTGGTAATGATGTCAGTGAAGAAGGATTTCTCAGTTTCAAGTCTTTCTTTATAGACGTCATAGTGAACCTGGAGATTTGTTTTCCACCACTGATGTTCAGCTTTGACTATTTTTCAATTTTTTTATCAACGTTCCATTTCTACATGGAGACTCTCTTTTTTTTCACCTTGGTGGGTGCAGTGACATCAATATTATGTGAATTTCTGCATTGAAATTATCATCAAGATCATTTACTGAGACCTAAGAGAGAGGGTGGGTGTGGAGGAGAAAGCCTGAATAAATGTTACATAGCTGTTTTCTGTGATATAGAGTTTTGTGATCATTTCACGAAGAAGAATTCAATCCAAAGAAAACATGTAAATAAAACATTGTAGGGCCCAGGACTAAACCCTGTGGTTCACCATAAGAAATCACAGCTTTAGAAATAAGAATAAAAAACCTTGAAGAGAAAATATGAGAATCCAATGTTATATTTCCAACCAGTTTATGGACACATTTATCACTTTGTATCTTCTGTTTTTAATACTTTGTGTAAATGTACACTGAGGTGTAAGAGTGTGTGGCTCCCTCTAGTGGATGTAGTGTTTTTGTACAGAGTTGTGGTGTTTCCTGTCACTGTGGGCCTCACAGCACAGTAGTAAACAGCAGAGTCTGTCACTGCAGCAGAGGAGATGATCATTCTGATCAGGTTTTGTTCCACTTTAATCTTCAGTCCAGGTCTTGGATCAGATCCTACAGTTCCTGTTCCTAAGTGAGAGATGAGGAACTCTGGTGGTTTTCCTGGATGTTGTCGATACCATAAGAAATAATCACCAGCAGCAGCAGATTGGTGATATTTGTAGGACAGAGAGACAGACGTGTCTTCTGAAGTGAACTCTTCAGTCTTGACTGGAGTCAGTTCTTCACAGTTGATGCCTGAAGGAGAAAATAATGATGTCAAAGACAATTCACATTCAGATGTTATTGGAATGAGAACTTTTTGTGTCTTCTAATGTAACAAACCTGTTAGAGTGTTAAGAAGCAGCAGAGAAAATACAGAGTGATGCAGTGACAGCATGTTGAATAAAGGTCATGTTAATGGTTTGTATCTTGAACTCTGCTGAATATGGAAGCTCCTCTCTCCTCTATAGTTCAGTAACAACTCAGCTCCTCCCTGAATCTCTGCGTCTCCTCTTAGATCTGTATTTTCTCTTCTCTCTGTTACACTTCCTCCTGCTTCACACTGACTGCAGCATTTTGTTCAAGCTGAAGGTGGACCGTCTTTAGTCTGTTTGTGGAACCATTGTGTTTTTGGACCTTTTCTACACAAAACACAGTGTCATCAGCAAACATCTAAACATCACTGGAAACAAACACAAAGAAAGTGCATCAGGGCAAATGGATCATTTCCTGAATTTCAAACATTCATTAAAATTATTCCTTAAGAGCTTTGCGAATATTTTCAACGGATCCTTGTTCAGGGTGATACCGACTGTTATGATGGTGAATTTCTAGTCATTCCGAGATACTTTTTGTTTTTGAGAAGAAAGTCAGCTCACTGTCAAAGTGCATCTGGGAAAATGGATAATTTCTCAAATTTCAAAAATTCATCAAAGTTATTCCTTAAAAGATATGCAAATATTTTCAACAGATCCTTGTTCAGGGCGATACATGCATCTGTTATTCCCTTAATTACAGCGTTAAAGCGTCTTCTACACAAAGATTAAGACCACAGAGTGAAAACGATGAAAAGTGTGAGTCTGTATATACTCAGATCACCTGCACTTCATCGTGACTGAACTCCATCCTCGTCATAAAGATCATTATTTTTATGTAGAGAAATGATCCAGTCTGCTTTAGATATGAAAGGACCGCTTGGAGACGCAGGAGAGGGAGAAGAGAACAGGGGCGGTGCGCAGAAATAAAAGGGCCGTTTGTCTGCACCAGATGAGGCAGATGAGGGGGCACTACCACTTTTATATTTATGTTGCTTTATCTTACTTTTAAATTAGTAGCAAAGTATTAAAGTAAAAAATTGTTGCATCCAGATGCATCGATAATCGGTTTAGAATCGAATCGTTGACCTCTGAATCGTAATTGAATCGAATCGTGATGTGACAAGAGATTCCAACCCCTAACTATTATGATGGTAAATTTCAAGTCATTCTGAGATACTTTTTGTTTTTGAGAAGAAAGTCAGAAAATATGACAACCCAATGTTATATTTCCAACCAGTTCATGGACACATTTATCACTTTGTATCTTCTGTTTTTAATACTTTGTGTAAATGTACACTGAGGTGTAAGAGTGTGTGGCTCCCTCTAGTGGATGTAGTGTTTTTGTACAGAGTTGTGGTGTTTCCTGTCACTGTGGGCCTCACAGCACAGTAGTAAACAGCAGAGTCAGAGAGCTGAAGCGTCTGGATCTTCAGAGGAACTGATCTTGTGCTTGAAGTCAGAGTGGATGAAAATCTCTCCCTGAATTCTTCTGCTGTGGTTCCTTCACTCAGTGTTAAGCGGTTCAGGATGAATGTGGGACTGTTGTTTCCATGTTTGTACCAGAAGAGATATGGACTTGTTGAAGAGCTGTTATAGAGACAGTCAAGTGTTACTGTCTCTCCTTCAGCAGCAGTCACTTCACTCTCCGCTTGCAGCACATTTTCTGTTTGTGCTCTGCCTTCTGTAAAACACCAACAAACAGAATCAGTGTGATGTTCAACAATCACTCAGTGTTGGATTATTATCAGAGAAACTCAGCTGTGTTCATACCAAGGAACAGAGAAGACAAAAGCACTGAGACCAACAGAGACGTGGTCATATCTGCAGCGTTGACTTCACTGTGAGCTACAAGAAAAAGTGAGGAAACAAGAGCGTCCATGTCATGTGACCAGAGACAACAGTCACAGTCTGTGTGTGGCTCCCTCTAGTGGATGTAGTGTTTTTGTACAGAGTTGTGGTGTTTCCTGTCACTGTGGGCCTCACAGCACAGTAGTAAACAGCAGAGTCTGTCACTGCAGCAGAGGAGATGATCATTCTGATCAGGTTTTGTTCCACTTTAATCTTCAGTCCAGGTCTTGGATCAAATCCTACAGTTCCTGATCCTAAGTGAGAGATGAGGAACTCTGGTGGTTTTCCTGGATGTTGTCGATACCAAAAGAAATGATCATTTAAATCAGCAGATTTGTGATATTTGTAGGACAGAGAGACAGACGTGTCTTCTGAAGTGAACTCTTCAGTCTTGACTGGAGTCAGTTCTTCACAGTTGATGCCTGAAGGAGAAAATAATGATGTCAAAGACAATTCACATTCAGATGTTATTGGAATGAGAACTTTTTGTGTCTTCTAATGTAACAAACCTGTTAGAGTGTTAAGAAGCAGCAGAGAAAATACAGAGTGATGCAGTGACAGCATGTTGAATAAAGGTCATGTTAATGGTTTGTATCTTGAACTCTGCTGAATATGGAAGCTCCTCTCTCCTCTATAGTTCAGTAACAACTCAGCTCCTCCCTGAATCTCTGCGTCTCCTCTTAGATCTGTATTTTCTCTTCTCTCTGTTACACTTCCTCCTGCTTCACACTGACTGCAGCATTTTGTCTCTTTAACAAGGTTCTGGATCTCTTGCTTCCTTCTGGACTTTGGAGGTCTTGTTGGTTTCCAGTCTTTCTTCTTCCAAACCTTTCTGCTCTGTAGGAGTAGATCAGATCGCCCATTTTCTCCAGTTTCTTCTCCACTGTTCCTCTGATTCCATCAAGGATCTTGATCAGATCTTCATCAATTCAGCTCCTCCCTGACTCTCACACCATTTGTCCTTCTCACTATCGGAGAACAAGATGGCGCCGCTGTGTGAGGCTGGCCGTCTACCTCTGCTACCACTTCTGTATATTGTCCTGTTTTTGTCGCTTGTATCTCACAAAGTGTCATCACTGCTGGTGTATGATCGCCTGAGTCTTTTAAATATCCGCGATTGTGTGGACAAACTACCGATCCAGGACTTTAATGGTCAGACGAAGCCACCGCCACCGGTTCTGGCGTCTGTACCCTGTTTCCTATGGCGTCTACCTGCTCGGTTGCTACGCAACAGCCGTCATAGAAGACGGGGAAAGAGAGGTGGAGTACTATGCCGGTTGAGAGCTTACCTGGCTTCATCCTTCACATACAACCCTCGCCGTCCGCCGTCTGATCTCTCCTGGGATTGCACCGGCTACGATATTCGTGGCTCCGCGATCTACTCCTACCGGTGCCTGCTGCCGGCTATACCGGAGGCCAGGCTTCCAGTTCCATGTCGCCGGCCCGTGAGGATCCGCAGACGGGGATGCGCACCGGAGAATCTCCGCCCGGTAAACCGGGCCTCCCAACTGACGGGTCGGCGTTTGGTTCGTATGGCGTTAATCAACGCCAGATCCGTTGTAAATAAGACTTTCATACTAAATGACTTTTTTACTTCACATTCCTTGGATTTTTTACTGCTGACTGAAACCTGGCTGAAAACGGGTGAAAACAGCGCGTTCTCTGAGCTCCTCCCACCCGGCTGTTCTTTCTTCAGCTCACCGCGAGCTTCGGGCCGAGGAGGGGGTCTTGCTGCTGTGTTCAGGGACAGTTTTAAATGTCGGCTTCTTCCCACAGGTACACACTCCTCTTTTGAACTGCAATTGTTTGTGGTGGAGTTTGAAAGTCCTGTGTTGTGTGCTGTTGTCTATCGCCCTCCGAAATATAATAAGAACTTTATTCATGAGTTTTCTGAGTTTCTGGCAGATATTCTCCCAAAATATGATAAACTTCTGATCTGTGGGGATTTTAATGTCCATGTTTGTTGCACATCTGATCAGTTCGCCACTGACTTCAAAAGCTTGTTGGCAACTTTTAATTTAATTCAATCCGTGGAAAAACCAACGCACCATCTTGGGCACACCTTGGACCTTGTTATTTCGTCTGGGCTCTCAGTCTCTCTCAAAGAGATATCTGAGACTGCAATCTCAGATCATTTCCCTATTGTGTTTGAACTAATAGCCCCCCAAGCAATTGGTAAACCTCCTGCTCCATCCCATCGGCGGCGCATCATCACCTCCTCCACAGCTGTTGAATTCACTGCTGCCTTCAATGACTCACAGTTTTTTACCTTGAACGGTCTGGCTTCCCCGTTTTGCCCTAATGAGTTCCTTTCCATCTTCCACTCTACCTGCACTCCAATTCTGGACTCTGTTGCCCCTCTTAGGCAAAAATCTGCCAAGCCAAGAACAGATCCCTGGTTGAATGACACTACCCGGGCCGCCAGGCAGCGTTGCAGGCAGGCAGAACGCAGATGGAAGAAGGACAAACTGCATGTGTCTCTGGAAATGTTAAGGACCTGTCTTAGTGACTATCAGAGGGCTGTACGAGAAGCGAAGTCTCAGTACCTCTCTAATATTATTTCTGCCAGCAGTCATTGTCCCAAGGTGTTATTCGACACAATTAATGCTGCTGTTAATCCACGCATTTCTGCTGTGACTGATGTCTCAATTGCCGCCTGTGAAAATTTTCTCTGTTCCTTTGTTGACAAAGTTGATTCTGTCAGAAAAAACACCAGTATAGGTGTCTCCACGAGTTTTAACAAGGATTTGCTTGCCTCCCCAACCCATTCTGCTCTGTTAGACCAGTTTGAAGTGGTTTCTCTCTCCTCTCTCGGTAACATAGTGAAATTTTTGAAACCTACGAATTGCCCATTGGATATTGTCCCTGCCAAAGTACTGCAAATGGCTTTTAACACTGTGGGGCCCAGTCTACTGATTTTTATCAACTCCTGCCTTAGATTAGGAACTGTCCCAGCTGCTTTTAAACATGCTGTGGTCAGGCCTCTTCTTAAAAAGCCTAATCTTGACCCCTCAGTTTTATCTAATTTTAGACCTGTTTCCCATTTGCCCTTTCTCTCCAAGGTTTTAGAAAAAGTTGTTTTTATACAATTACAGTCCTTTTTGGAAGACAACTCTATTCTGGAGAAATTTCAATCTGGTTTTAGGTCTCGTCACAGTACTGAGTCTGCACTGTTAAAAGTGCACAACGATATTGCGCTGTCTGTGGATGCCAAGAGCCCTGTTGTCTTAGTGCTACTTGATCTCACAGCAGCCTTTGACACGGTGGACCACTCAGTCCTCCTGTCACGTTTAAATAATTACGTTGGCATCCACGGCACTGCACTAAGGTGGTTCACATCGTACCTGTCCTGCAGGACCTTCTCTGTTATGGTTGGTGATCTGTCTTCTTCCAGTGCTCCTCTCTCCTGTGGAGTCCCACAAGGTTCTATTCTTGGCCCCATACTCTTTTCATTATATATGTTGCCACTTGGGTCAATTATAGCCAGGTACAACCTATCTTTTCATTGCTATGCAGATGATCTACAAATCTACCTGCCAGTGAAGCCTAACAGCAACAGCGCACAATCCTCCTTGTCTAGCTGTCTTGCTGACATTAAGCAGTGGTTGGCCCAAAACTTTCTTAATTTAAACAACGAGAAAACGGAATGTATTGTGTTCGGGGATACTGTGATGGATGGCTTTGGCTCCTTGTCCTCAAAACTCAGTCCGAACATCAGGAATCTGGGAGTGACCTTTGACAGTCATCTGAGGTTTGATAAACAAATTAGCAACGTTGTCAGGACTATTTTTTTCCAGTTGCGTCTGCTGGCCAAAGTTAAAGCGTTTTTAAGCCGTCACGACCTTGAGAAAGCCATACATGCGCTAATCAGTTCCAGATTAGACTACTGCAATGCACTGTATATTGGCATTTCCCAGACTTCTCTCAGTCGCCTTCAACTTGTTCAAAACGCTGCTGCCCGTCTTTTAACCAACACTAATAGAAGAGAGCACATCACCCCTGTTCTACACTCTCTCCATTGGCTTCCAGTCTCTTTTAGAATCGATTTTAAACTTTTAATGTTTGCCTTTAAAGCTCTTCATGATCTTGCCCCATCTTATTTATCTGAGCTTTTAACTGTTCGTGATCCGGGTAGAGCTCTGAGGTCAAACAACCAAATGTTGCTGGAAGTGCCCAGGTCAAAATATAAACACTGGGGTGATCGAGCCTTTGCTGTTGCTGCTCCCAGGCTCTGGAATAAACTCCCTGTTGAGATGCATCTTATCTCTGACCTGGGCCTCTTCAAATCAAGGCTAAAAACCTATTTATTTAGGATGGCTTTTAATACCGAGTAGTATGGTGACACTTTTTTATCTTTTGTCTTCTTATCTTTTATCTGATTCTATCTTATTTTTTTTTGCACTATTTTATTGTTTTTATTGTTTTTAATTACTTTTATGTGTTTCCTCTTTATTTATTTATTTCTTGTAAAGCACTTTGGATCACCGAAAGGATTGTTGTAAAGGGCTGTATAAATAAAGTACATTTACATTTACATTTACATCAATTGTTGTCCACTCTTTCTTGCTGCTGGACTTTGGTCACTTTACCTGAGGTCTGTGGCCTTCAATGTTCTTCTCCAAAGCAGGTTGCAGGTGCCTTGGTTCCAAGTTCTCTGATGTTGTGCTTGAATTGCTTTCAGCCACTGAGGTTCTGATGCTCGGTGGACTTTGGGTTAACCTCTTCTTCACTGATGTCCTCAGTACCGGGGGCAGCATCACATGCAGCGACAAAAGCATCATTAAACCATGTCTAACTTTAACAAACACAGACATGCTGCATACCCACAGAAAGGTCAGAAACTCAGCTGAAAGTTCATATAAACCATTCTTATGTTCACCAAACACAGTTAAAACACAGACGGATCAAACCAGCAGGAGTGGTAAAAACTGTTACAGCGCACTCATTGAAAATTGGCAGTGGAGCATCAGCGTGATTATGTAAACAAAAAAAACACGTAAGTTTTAAAAACACGTCAACTGGAGAGCGGAGAATCTACAGATTCCAGCGGTACCATTTTTATCACTCTACGACCAAGATTCATGGATCCAGCTCCAAAATAAGAGCAAATCAACAACTGACTTTCAAGAAATACAAGCAGAAATGTTGTCTTACCTTTGCTGTTTATCAAAACAAGTTATTTCCACCGGAACAAAACCACTTCTAATGAAGAACTACAGTTCCCAGCATGCTTTGGGAACAAATCCCGGTCTGATTGATCATTACAGAGCGTCATTAGATTGTTCTGATTACAGAAGGGCGAATGTCTGCACAAATGCATCATATGCATTTATGTCCTTTTGACTCGCGAATGAAGTGATTCACACACATTTGGAGACCGGGGTCTGATTCTACCGGTTTAGACGTTTAAAACGAGCTGTCAATCACCCTAATTGACCAAGGTAAGCCAGAGCTATGGCGCTGCGTAACTGAAGACGCTGCAGAGTCACAGAGTTGTTATTACGCACCGCACAGGAAGCATCGATTTAAGGCGAGTTATTATACTTTTTTTTGTTTTTTTTCAAAACAAGTTCTTTTCAGATCTGTAGTGACATATAAATAAAATTAAATGGTTTTTAATAATTCGGTACCTAAGAAATCTCAAATGGCACAGATGGTGCCAAACTGTGCCAAAAGTGATGTCGCCCAGACATCTCTTTACTAAAACCTCTGTAATTTCACTCTGCTTCATTTCAGCAGCATCAGACTTTGCACAGCTCATGTCCACATGTTGTTACATGACCTCCATGTGTTTTTAAGCTCCTACTGCATATTTTAAAGGTGATATTTGCTTTAAAATGCAATATTTTTTTAGCTGAAAGAAAAAACCCTTCAGTTATGCTGTGTAACATGTACATTTACTCTGACACAGTGGCATCTACAGTGAAACTTACACCTCTGGTGGAATCTCACAAGTGTTATCTGTAGTTTGATACCAAGATAATCCACATAGAGCTTGTAACTGCAGAGATTTACTCTATTTAGTTTGGGCATGTCATTTTAGAGCAGAGACTCCAAAAAGAGGGTCAGGGAAGAAGAGGTTAAATATTTGAGTCCAACATTGTTTTTCTCATTGTAAAACTCTAAAAAGCTCACAGTCAGATTCTCTGTCATATGAAAGAAACATCATGACAAACACTGAGGTGTAAGAGTGTGTGGCTCCCTCTAGTGGATGTAGTGTTTTTGTACAGGGTTGTGGTGTTTCCTGTCACTGTGGGCCTCACAGCACAGTAGTAAACAGCAGAGTCTGTCACTGCAGCAGAGATGATCTGCAGTTTGACTCCACGTTTGTCTTCATCCAGTTGACTGAAGAACCTTCTCTCTGATTTTAGAGAATCTGATGATGTTGTAAAATTAGACCCTGAGATGGACATGAGGAACTCTGGTGGTTTTCCTGGATGTTGTCGATACCAGAAGAAATAATCACTTAAATCAGCAGATGTGTGATATTTGTAGGACAGAGAGACAGACGTGTCTTCTGAAGTGAACTCTTCAGTCTTGACTGGAGTCAGTTCTTCACAGTTGATGCCTGAAGGAGAAAATAATGATGTCAAAGACAATTCACATTCAGATGTTATTGGAATGAGAACTTTTTGTGTCTTCTAATGTAACAAACCTGTTAGAGTGTTAAGAAGCAGCAGAGAAAATACAGAGTGATGCAGTGACAGCATGTTGAATAAAGGTCATGTTAATGGTTTGTATCTTGAACTCTGCTGAATATGGAAGCTCCTCTCTCCTCTATAGTTCAGTAACAACTCAGCTCCTCCCTGCATCTCTGCGTCTCCTCTTAGATCTGTATTTTCTCTTCTCTCTGTTACACTTCCTCCTGCTTCACACTGACTGCAGCATTTTGTTCAAGCTGAAGGTGGACCGTCTTTAGTCTGTTTGTGGAACCATTGTGTTTTTGGACCTTTTCTACACAAAACACAGTGTCATTAGCAAACATCTAAACATCACTGGAAACAAACACAGAGAAAGTGCATCAGAGCAAATGGATCATTTCCTGATTTTCAAAAAATTTTGTTTAAATTATTCCTTAAGAGGTTTGTAAATATTTTCAACAGATACTTGTTCAGGGCGATATCGACTATTATGATGGTAAATTTCAAGTCATTCTGAGATACTTTTTGTTTTTGAGAAGAAAGTCAGCTCACTGTCAAAGTGCATCAGGGAAAATGGATAATTTCTCGAATTTCAAAAATTCATCAAAATTATTCCTCAAGAGAAATGCATATTTTTAACGGATCATTGTTCAGGGCGATATCGACTATAATGAAGCTAAATTTCAAGTCATTCCGAGATAAAACATTTTTTATTAGACTAAACTCAGCTCACTGTCAAGTGCATCAGGGCAAATGGATAATTTCACGAATTTCAAAAATTCGTTTAAATTATTCCTTAAGAGGTTTGCAAATATTTTCAACAGATCCTTGTTCAGGGCGATACCGACTATTATGATGGTAAATTTCAAGTCATTCCGAGATACTTTTTTTTTTTTTTTTAGATAAGACTAAACTCAGCTCAATTTCAAAAATGTGTTAAAATTATTCCTTATGAGTTATGCAAATATTTTTATCGGATCCTTGTTCAGGGCGATATCGACTATAATGATGCTAAATTTCAAGTCATTCCGAGATAAAACATTTTTTATTAGACTAAACTCAGCTCACTGTCAGGTGCATCAGGGCAAATGGATAATTTCTCGAATTTCAAAAATTCATCAAAATTATAACTTAAAAGATATGCAAATATTTTCAACAGATCCTTGTTCAGGGCGATACATGCATCTGTTATTCCCTTAATTACAGCGTTAAAGCGTCTTCTACACAAAGATTAAGACCACAGAGTGAAAACGATGAAAAGTGTGAGTCTGTATATACTCAGATCACCTGCACTTCATCGTGACTGAACTCCATCCTCGTCATAAAGATCATTATTTTTATGTAGAGAAATGATCCAGTCTGCTTTAGATATGAAATGACCGCTTGGAGACGCAGGAGAGGGAAAAGAGAACAGGGGCGGTGCGCAGAAATAAAAGGGCCGTTTGTCTGCACCAGATGAGGCAGATGAGGGGGCACTACCACTTTAATATTTATGTTGCTTTATCTTACTTTTAAATTAGTAGCAAAGTATTAAAGTCAAAAATTGTTGCATTGAGATGCATCGATAATCGGTTTAGAATCGAATCGTTGACCTCTGAATCGTAATCGAATCGAATCGTGATGTGACAAGAGATTCCAACCCCTAACTATTATGATGGTAAATTTCAAGTCATTCCGAGATACTTTTTGTTTTTGAGAAGAAAGTCAGAAAATATGACAATCCAATGTTATATTTCCAACCAGTTTATGGACACATTTATCACTTTGTATCTTCTGTTTTTAATACTTTGTGTAAATGTACACTGAGGTGTAAGAGTGTGTGGCTCCCTCTAGTCGATGTAGTGTTTTTGTACAGAGTTGTGGTGTTTCCTGTCACTGTGGGCCTCACAGCACAGTAGTAAACAGCAGAGTCTGTCACTGCAGCAGAGATGATCTCCAGATCTACTCGTTTGTTTGTTCTGTTGATGTGAGCAGAGAAACCAGAAATCTCTGCATTGGTGGATCCGTCCTCTTTGATGAGGAGCAGGAACTCTGGTCTGGATCTCTGCTGCTGTTGTTGGTACCACATGATATTGTAGATGCTCCCCTCATATTTACAGCTCAGCTTGATGTTTCCTCCCTCTGGTACAACTTCTTCAGAACTTTCTGCCTTGATGCTGTTCATAGAACCCATGGCTGCAAAATGAATAGAATTCATGTGGTTGGACTGTAAGAGATTCTAATATCAAGAGACTCAAGAGGTTCAAACGTTGACAGATGATCCTCTAGTGATGAAATGTAGAAGAAGAAGATGATGTTAAAGCAGCAGGTGAAGTGACACAAACTCACCTATGAAGTGAGATAAAGACAGAAAGAGGTAAAACATCATGTCTTTGGAGATGTTGAAGCCAAACAGAAAACAGATGAACAATGTTCTTCCTCTAAACAGCCTCTCTGCTGCACAGACCTTCTCCTCAACATCAAGCTCATTCTGCTTTGACTTCCTGTGGAGACACAAACCATCTCATTGGCTGAGTCGGCTTCCAGGGGGCGGGGCCATCTGATCACCCTCTGAGAGATTCCTTCTTCTAAAGTTTAGCTTCATGTTCAAAAGAATCTCAAGTGGATCATTTGAAACCACTGAGGTGTAAGAGTGTGTGGCTCCCTCTAGTGGATGTAGTGTTTTTGTACAGAGTTGTGGTGTTTCCTGTCACTGTGGGCCTCACAGCACAGTAGTAAACAGCAGAGTCTGTCACTGCAGCAGAGGAGATGATCATTCTGATCAGGTTTTGTTCCACTTTAATCTTCAGTCCAGGTCTTGGATCAGATATAATTGTTTCTGTTCCTAAGTGAGAGATGAGGAACTCTGGTGGTTTTCCTGGATGTTGTCGATACCAGAAGAAATAATCACCAGCAGCAGCAGATTGGTGATATTTGTAGGACAGAGAGACAGACGTGTCTTCTGAAGTGAACTCTTCAGTCTTGACTGGAGTCAGTTCTTCACAGTTGATGCCTGAAGGAGAAAATAATGATGTCAAAGACAATTCACATTCAGATGTTATTGGAATGAGAACTTTTTGTGTCTTCTAATGTAACAAACCTGTTAGAGTGTTAAGAAGCAGCAGAGAAAATACAGAGTGATGCAGTGACAGCATGTTGAATAAAGGTCATGTTAATGGTTTGTATCTTGAACTCTGCTGAATATGGAAGCTCCTCTCTCCTCTATAGTTCAGTAACAACTCAGCTCCTCCCTGAATCTCTGCGTCTCCTCTTAGATCTGTATTTTCTCTTCTCTCTGTTACACTTCCTCCTGCTTCACACTGACTGCAGCATTTTGTTCAAGCTGAAGGTGGACCGTCTTTAGTCTGTTTGTGGAACCATTGTGTTTTTGGACCTTTTCTACACAAAACACAGTGTCATCAGCAAACATCTAAACATCACTGGAAACAAACACAAAGAAAGTGCATCAGAGCAAATGGATCATTTCCTGATTTTCAGAAATTCGTTAAAATTATTCTTTATGAGTTATGCGAATATTTTCAACGGATCCTTTTTCATGGCGATACCGACTATTATGATGGTAAATTTCAAGTAATTCCGAGATACTTTTTGTTTTTGAGACAAAACTCAGCTCACTGTCAAAGTGCATCAGGGCAAACAAATAATTTCCTGATTTTCAAAAATTCACAAAATGTTTTCCTTAAGAGGTTTGTGAATATTTTCAATGAATCCTTGTTCAGGGCGATACCGACTATTATGATGGTAAATTTCAAGTAATTCCGAGATACTTTTTGTTTTTGAGACAAAACTCAGCTCACTGTCAAAGTGCATCAGGGCAAACAAATAATTTCCTGATTTTCAAAAATTCACAAAATGTTTTCCTTAGAGGTTTGTGAATATTTTCAATGAATCCTTGTTCAGGGCGATACCGACTATTATGATGGTAAATTTCAAGTCATTCCGAGATACTTTTTTTTTTGATTAGACTAAACTCAGCTCAATTTCAAAAACTCGTTAAAATTATTCCTTAAGAGATGTGCCAATATTTTCAACAGATCCTTGTTCAGGGCGATACCGACTATTATGATGGTAAATTTCAAGTTATTCTGAGATACTTTTTGTTTTTGAGAAGAAAGTCAGAAAATATGACAATCTAATGTTATATTTCCAACCAGTTTATGGACACATTCATCACATTGTATCTTCTGTTTTTAAAGGTCCCCTATTGTGAAAAATCAACTTTTTGATCTTTAAGTACTTATATTTGGGACTCAGTGGGCCATACCAGTCCCCAAAATGTGAAAAAACAAGACTCAGTCATGTTTTAGTGGTTCCACTTTGTGTAAGTCTTGGCGATAAAACACGCAATGTTTACACCTCCCGACCAAGTGACGACAGTGCGGACATTTCACCGTGAATGTTGGCACCCCGCCAGGCAGAGTACTTCACAGAGTACTTCACAGAGTACTTCACAGAGTACTTCACAGAGTACTTCACAGAGTACTTCACAGAGTACTTCACAGAGTACTTCACAGTAGCTCCCCCTTGTCCCTGTGAAATACGAGAGTGCAGGCGAGGGAGGAAGAGTGGCTGCACAGCGGAGCACAGTGTTTTACACAAACTTCTAGCCTCAGAAGATTTTTGTGTCCAGTGGATATATTTTATTTATGAAAAAAATGTTCACAAGCTTCACAAGCCCTTTGTTGTTGATCGCGTATGTAAATTCCTATGCTGGAGGGACACCTTGAACGCACTAGTTACGTGCCTGCAGTTAGCGAGTGGCTTGTGTGGATCTGTGATATGAGGAGCACGTGTTTGAAAGCACTGCAGAAAGATGTAGATGTTGTCCTACATTTCTTCTCAACCAAAGGCTGCCTTTCTGTCGTGTTTCCACGTTCTCTCCTCGTGTTGTTGATCCACACACCAGTTGGAGCCGCAGTTACACTGGTGCGTTCAGGGTCTTTTTCTAGCATGGGAATTTACATACACGCCGTGCCGCGCATTAATCGTTTTTCTTTGATTTTTTTATGATCGCGAGAAGCCAAAATTGTGGTCACTCTATACATTACGTTGAAACTCAGTAACAACAGGTAAACGGACATTACTATGGGGTATATGGAGTGGGGGTTGTGACGACGGTGCATGACAATAGGTGATAAGTGGCGACAGTTAGATCAACACTCCCCTGGAAGCAGTGGATGTGTGTTTACCTGGGTCTCATTCACATGTAAATGTTCAGGCACAAAACCGAGCGTTCTGAAAAAGGCTGTTTTGGCAGAGTTATTGAACTGCTATTGTGCTTCATCCTTATGATATTTTGACTAAAGCATGACACAGACATGTTCATTAGGGCACCAGGACCTAGTTTAACTTGGGTTAATAGGGTATAATATGGGACCTTTAATACTTTGTGTAAATGTACACTGAGGTGTAAGAGTGTGTGGCTCCCTCTAGTGGATGTAGTGTTTTTGTACAGAGTTGTGGTGTTTCCTGTCACTGTGGGCCTCACAGCACAGTAGTAAACAGCAGAGTCTGTCACTGCAGCAGAGGAGATGATCATTCTGATCAGGTTTTGTTCCACTTTAATCTTCAGTCCAGGTCTTGGATCAGATAATATCATTTCTGATCCAAAGTGAGAGATGAGGAACTCTGGTGGTTTTCCTGGATGTTGTCGATACCAATAAAATTCATCATTAGCAGCAGCAGATTTGTGATATTTGTAGGACAGAGAGACAGACGTGTCTTCCGAAGTGAACTCTTCAGTCTTGACTGGAGTCAGCTCTTCACAGTTGATGCCTGAAGGAGAAAATAATGATGTCAAAGACAATTCACATTCAGATGTTATTGGAATGAGAACTTTTTGTGTCTTCTAATGTAACAAACCTGTTAGAGTGTTAAGAAGCAGCAGAGAAAATACAGAGTGATGCAGTGACAACATGTTGAATAAAGGTCATGTTAATGGTTTGTATCTTGAACTCTGCTGAATATGGAAGCTCCTCTCTCCTCTATAGTTCAGTAACAACTCAGCTCCTCCCTGAATCTCTGCGTCTCCTCTTAGATCTGTATTTTCTCTTCTCTCTGTTACACTTCCTCCTGCTTCACACTGACTGCAGCATTTTGTTCAAGCTGAAGGTGGACCGTCTTTAGTCTGTTTGTGGAACCATTGTGTTTTTGGACCTTTTCTACACAAAACACAGTGTCATCAGCAAACATCTAAACATCACTGGAAACAAACACAAAGAAAGTGCATCAGAGCAAATGGATCATTTCCTGAATTTCAAAAATTCATTAAAATTATTCCTTAAGAGATATGCAAATATTTTAACAGATCCTTGTTCAGGGCGATGTCGACTATTATGATGGTAAATTTCAAGGAATTCCAAGATACTTAGTTTTTTTTGGAGATTAGACTAAACTCAGCTCAATTTCAAAAACTCGTTAAAATTATTCCTTAAGAGATATGCAAATATTTTCAACAGATCCTTGTTCAGGGCGATACCGACTATTATGATGGTAAATTTCAAGGAATTCCGAGATACTTTCTTTTTTTTGATTAGACTAAACTCAGCTCAATTTCAAAAACTCGTTAAAATTGTTCCTTAAGAGATATGCAAATATTTTCAACGGATACTTGTTCAGGGCGATACCAACTGTTATGATGGTAAATTTCAAGTAATTCTGAGATACTTTTTGTTTTTGAGAAGAAAGTCAGAAAATATGACAATCCAATGTTATATTTCCAACCAGTCTATGGACACATTTATCACATTGTATCTTCTGTTTTTAATACTTTGTGTAAATGTACACTGAGGTGTAAGAGTGTGTGGCTCCCTCTAGTCGATGTAGTGTTTTTGTACAGAGTTGTGGTGTTTCCTGTCACTGTGGGCCTCACAGCACAGTAGTAAACAGCAGAGTCTGTCACTGCAGCAGAGATGATCTGCAGTTTGACTCCACGTTTGTCTTCATCCAGTTGACTGAAGAACCTTCTCTCTGATTTTAGAGAATCTGATGATTTTTTCACATTAAGCCCTGAGATGGACATGAGGAACTCTGGTGGTTTTCCTGGATGTTGTCGATACCAGAAGAAATCATCATTTGAATCAGCAGATTTGTGATATTTGTAGGACAGAGAGACAGACGTGTCTTCTGAAGTGAACTCTTCAGTCTTGACTGGAGTCAGTTCTTCACAGTTGATGCCTGAAGGAGAAAATAATGATGTCAAAGACAATTCACATTCAGATGTTATTGGAATGAGAACTTTTTGTGTCTTCTAATGTAACAAACCTGTTAGAGTGTTAAGAAGCAGCAGAGAAAATACAGAGTGATGCAGTGACAGCATGTTGAATAAAGGTCATGTTAATGGTTTGTATCTTGAACTCTGCTGAATATGGAAGCTCCTCTCTCTACTATAGTTCAGTAACAACTCAGCTCCTCCCTGAATCTCTGCATCTCCTCTTAGATCTGTATTTTCTCTTCTCTCTGTTACACTTCCTCCTGCTTCACACTGACTGCAGCATTTTGTCTCTTTAACAAGGTTCTGGATCTCTTGCTTCCTTCTGGACTTTGGAGGTCTTGTTGGTTTCCAGTCTTTCTTCTTCCAAACCTTTCTGCTCTGTAGGAGTAGATCAGATCGCCCATTTTCTCCAGTTTCTTCTCCACTGTTCCTCTGATTCCATCAAGGATCTTGATCAGATCTTCATCAATTGTTGTCCACTCTTTCTTGCTGCTGGACTTTGGTCACTTTCCCTGAGGTCTGTGGCCTTCAATGTTCTTCTCCAAAGCAGGTTGCAGGTGACTTGGTTCCAAGTTCTCTGATGTTGTGCTTGAATTGCTTTCAGCCACTGAGGTTCTGATGCTCGGTGGACTGTGGGTTAACCTCTTCTTCACTGATGTCCTCAGTACCGGGGGCAGCATCACATGCAGCGACAAAAGCGTCATAAAACCATGTCTAACTTTAACAAACACAGACATGCTGCATACCCACAGAAAGGTCAGAAACTCAGCTAAAAGTTCATATAAACCATTCTTATGTTCACCAAACACAGTTAAAACACAGACGGATCAAACCAGCAGGAGTGGAAAAAAAACTGTTACAGTGCCCTCATTGAAAATTGGCAGTGGAGCATCAGCGTGATTATGTAAACAAAAAAAACGTGTCAACTGGACAGCGGAGAATCTACAGATTCCAACGGTACCATTTTTATCACTCTACGACCAAGATTCAAGGATCCAGCTCCAAAATAAGAGCAAAACAACAACTGACTTTCAAGAAATACAAGCAGAAATGTTGTCTTACCTTTGCTGTTTATCAAAACAAGTTATTTCCACCAGAACAAAACCACTTCTAATGAAGAACTACACTTCCCAGCATGCTTTGGGAACAAATCACGGTCTGAGTGATCATTATAGAGCGACATTAGATCGTTCTGATTAGAGAAAGGCGAATGTCTGCACAAATGCGTCATATGCATTTATGTCCTTTTGACTCGCTAATGAAGTGATTCACACACATTTGGAGACCGGGGTCTGATTCTCTTGGTTTAGACGTTTAAAACGAGCTGTCAATCACCCTAATTGAACAAGGTAAGCCAGAGCTATGGCGCTGTGTAACTGAAGACGCTGCAGAGTCACAGAGTTGTTATTACGCACCACACAGGGAGCATCAATTTACAGCGAGTTATCATACTTTTTTTTTTTTTCAAAACAAGTTCTTTTCAGATCTGTACTGACATATAAATAAAATTACATGGGCTTTAATAATACGGTACCTAAGAAATCTCAAATGGCACAGATGGTGCCAAACTGAGCCAAAAGTGAGAATGCCCAGACACCTCTTTACTAAAACCTCTGTAATTTCACTCTGCTTAATTTCAGCAGCATCAGACTTTGCACAGCTCATGCCCACATGTTGTTACATGACCTCCATGTGTTTTTAAGCTCCTACTGCATATTTTAAAGGTGGTATTTGCTTTAAAATGCAATATGTTTTTTAGGCGAGAGAAAAATACCCTGCAGTTATGCTGTGTTCCATGTACATTTACTCTGACACAGTGACATCTACAGTGAAACTTACACCTCTGGTGGAATCTCACAAGTGTTATCTGTAGTTTGATACCAATATAATACACATAGAGCTTGTAACTGCAGAGATTTACTTTATTTAGTTTGGGCATGTCATTTAGAGCAGGGACTCCAAAAAGAGGGTCAGGGAAGAAGAGGTTAAATATTTGAGTCCAACATTGTTTTTCTCATTGTAAAACTCTAAAAAGCTCACAGTCAGATTCTCTGTCATATGAAAGAAACATCATGACAAACACTGAGGTGTAAGAGTTTGTGGTTCCCTCTAGTGGATGTAGTGTTTTTGTACAGAGTTGTGGTGTTTCCTGTCACTGTGGGCCTCACAGCACAGTAGTAAACAGCAGAGTCTGTCACTGCAGCAGAGGAGATGATCATTCTGATCAGGTTTTGTTCCACTTTAATCTTCAGTCCAGGTCTTGGATCAAATCCTACAGTTCCTGAAGCCGAGTGAGAGATGAGGAACTCTGGTGGTTTTCCTGGATGTTGTCGATACCAGAAGAAATAATCACTAGTAATAGTAGATTTGTGATATTTGTAGGACAGAGAGACAGACGTGTCTTCTGAAGTGAACTCTTCAGTCTTGACTGGAGTCAGTTCTTCACAGTTGATGCCTGAAGGAGAAAATAATGATGTCAAAGACAATTCACATTCAGATGTTATTGGAATGAGAACTTTTTGTGTCTTCTAATGTAACAAACCTGTTAGAGTGTTAAGAAGCAGCAGAGAAAATACAGAGTGATGCAGTGACAGCATGTTGAATAAAGGTCATGTTAATGGTTTGTATCTTGAACTCTGCTGAATATGGAAGCTCCTCTCTCTACTATAGTTCAGTAACAACTCAGCTCCTCCCTGAATCTCTGCGTCTCCTCTTAGATCTGTATTTTATCTTCTCTCTGTTACACTTCCTCCTGCTTCACACTGACTGCAGCATTTTGTTCAAGCTGAAGGTGGACCGTCTTTAGTCTGTTTGTGGAACCATTGTGTTTTTGGACCTTTTCTACACAAAACACAGTGTCATCAGCAAACATCTAAACATCACTGGAAACAAACACAAAGAAAGTGCATCAGAGCAAATGGATCATTTCCTGATTTTCAAAAATTCATTTAAAATATACCTTAAGAGATTTGCAAATATTTTCAACAGATCCTTGTTCAGGGCGATACCGACTTTTATGATGCTAAATTTCAAGTAATTCCGAGATAAAACATTTTTTATTAGACTAAACTCAGCTCACTGTCAAAGTGCATCATGGCAAATGGATAATTTCTCGAATTTCAAAAATTCATCAAAATTATTCCTTAAAAGATATGCAAATATTTTCAGCAGATCCTTGTTCAGGGCGATACATGCATCTGTTATTCCCTTAACTACAGCGTTAAAGCGTCTTCTACACAAAGATTAAGACCACAGAGTGAAAACGATGAAAAGTGTGAGTCTGTATATACTCAGATCACCTGCACTTCATCGTGACTGAACTCCATCCTCGTCATAAAGATCATTATTTTTATGTAGAGAAATGATCCAGTCTGCTTTAGATATGAAATGACCGCTTGGAGACGCAGGAGAGGGAGAAGAGAACAGGGGCGGTGCGCAGAAATAAAAGGGCCGTTTGTCTGCACCAGATGAGGCAGATGAGGGGGCACTACCACTTTTATATTTATGTTGCTTTATCTTACTTTTAAATTAGTAGCAAAGTATTAAAGTAAAACATTGTTGCATCGAGATGCATCGATAATCGGTTTAGAATCGAATCGTTGACCTCTGAATCGTAATCGAATCGAATCGTGATGTGACAAGAGATTCCAACCCCTACCTATTATGATGGTAAATTTGAAGTCATTCTGAGATACTTTTTGTTTTTGAGAAGAAAGTCAGAAAATATGACAATCCAATGTTATATTTCCAACCAGTTTATGGACACATTTATCACATTGTATCTTCTGTTTTTAATACTTTGTGTAATAGTACACTGAGGTGTAAGAGTGTGTGGCTCCCTCTGGTGGATGTAGTGTTTTTGTACAGAGTTGTGGTGTTTCCTGTCACTGTGGGCCTCACAGCACAGTAGTAAACAGCAGAGTCTGTCACTGCAGCAGAGATGATCTGCAGATTCACTTGGTTTCTCTCCTGGTTTAGTTCAGCAGTCAGTCCAGAGTTCACAGCCTTCAAAACCTCAGGCTCTTTAGTGTCAGTGATCATGAGAAGATAGTGAGGAGCAGATCCAGGATCCTGTCGATACCACTGGAGATTTTGAGCTTTCACTGAGTAGTTACAGGACAGAGAGACACTTTGACCTTCTGCTGAAAACACTTCAGCTCTGTTGGCAGTAATATCATCTTCACAGCTGTGACCTAGTGAGAGAAACAACATTTGACAAACATCTAAACACATGATCCTGGTCACAGTAGAGTCAACACTTATCAGAGATGAAGTGGTGACATCTTTGAAATCTTTCATCTTCAACTGAAGCTGAAAATATCTTTGAGTTTGATCTTTTCTTGTGTGAATCAAACGCACCTAAAAGAGCAGAGAAGAAGAAAAGAGCAGCCATTTTTTCCATGTTTAGGTCTGAGAAATGTTGAAGTGTTCATTCATTGAGATGAAGCTGTGAGTGCTTTGTGTTTGCTCTGATGTTCACAGCTGGAACTGAAGACTTCTGTACTGAGCAGACATCTCTACAGTCAGTGGGAGGAGCCTCGTCTGTCACATGACCTACACTTCTTCATTATGATAACAGTCCAGTACAGTGAATACAAATGATATGAGATATGGAACAAATCCAGAATACACAGCAATGATCTCAAAGGTCCTCGTTAGGTCTTTTCAGGCAGTTCTCAGGTACCTTAACACTGCAGCATTTAGCATCTAAACATCACTGAAATAAACACAAAGAAAGTAAATCAGAGCAAATGGATCATTTCCTGATTCTCAAAAATTAATTAAAATTGTTCCTTAAGAGATATGCAAATATTTTCAAGGGATCCTTGTTCAGTGTGATACCGACTATTATGATGGTAAATTTCAAGTCATTCCGAGATACTTTTTTTTTTTTTTTAGATTAGACTAAACTCAGCTCAATTTCAAAAATTCGTTAAAATTATTCCTTATGAGTTATGCAAATATTTCCAACTGATCCTTGTTCACGGTGATACCGACTATTATGATGGTAAATTTCAAGTCATTCCGAGATACTTTTTTTTTTTGACGAAACTCAGCTCACTGTCAAAGTGCATCAGGGCAAATGGATAATTTCCTGATTTCAAAAATTCATTAAATTTGACATCCAATGTTATATTTCCAACCAGTTTATGGACACATTTATCACTTTGTATCTTCTGTTTTTAATACTTTGTGTAAATGTACACTGAAGTGTAAGAGTGTGTGGCTCCCTCTAGTGGATGTAGTGTTTTTGTACAGAGTTGTGGTGTTTCCTGTCACTGTGGGCCTCACAGCACAGTAGTAAACAGCAGAGTCAGAGAGCTGAAGCTCCTGGATCTTCAGAGGAACTGATCTTGTGCTTGAATTCAGAGTGGATGAAAATCTCTCCCTGAATTCTTCTGCTGTGGTTCCTTCACTCAGTGTAAAGCGGTTCAGGATGAATGTGGGACTGTTGTTTCCATGTTTGTACCAGAAGAGTCTTGGATTTGTTGAAGAGCTGTTATAGAGACAGTCAAGTGTTACTGTCTCTCCTTCAGCAGCAGTCACTTCACTCTCCGCTTGCAGCACATTTTCTGTTTGTGCTCTGCCTTCTGTAAAACACCAACAAACAGAATCAGTGTGATGTTCAACAATCACTCAGTGTTGGATTATTATCAGAGAAACTCAGCTGTGTTCATACCAAGGAACAGAGAAGACAAAAGCACTGAGACCAACAGAGACGTGGTCATATCTGCAGCGTTGACTTTACTGTGAGCTACAAGAAGAAGTGAGGAAACAAGAGCGTCCATGTCATGTGACCAGAGACAACAGTCACAGTCTGTGTGTGGCTCCCTCTAGTGGATGTAGTGTTTTTGTACAGAGTTGGTGGTGTTTCCTGTCACTGTGGGCCTCACAGCACAGTAGTAAACAGCAGAGTCTGTCACTGCAGCAGAGATGATCTGCAGTTTGACTCCACGTTTGTCTTCATCCAGTTCACTGAAGAACCTTCTCTCTGATTTTAGAGAATCTGATGATTTTTTCACATTAAGCCCTGAGATGGACATGAGGAACTCTGGTGGTTTTCCTGGATGTTGTCGATACCAGACGAAATAATCACCAGCAGCAGCAGATTTGTGATATTTGTAGGACAGAGAGACAGAAGTGTCTTCTGAAGTGAACTCTTCAGTCTTGACTGGAGTCAGTTCTTCACAGTTGATGCCTGAAGGAGAAAATAATGATGTCAAAGACAATTTACATTCAGATGTTATTGGAATGAGAACTTTTTGTGTCTTCTAATGTAACAAACCTGTTAGAGTGTTAAGAAGCAGCAGAGAAAATACAGAGTGATGCAGTGACAGCATGTTGAATAAAGGTCATGTTAATGGTTTGTATCTTGAACTCTGCTGAATATGGAAGCTCCTCTCTCCTCTATAGTTCAGTAACAACTCAGCTCCTCCCTGAATCTCTGCGTCTCCTCTTAGATCTGTATTTTCTCTTCTCTCTGTTACACTTCCTCCTGCTTCACACTGACTGCAGCATTTTGTTCAAGCTGAAGGTGGACCGTCTTTAGTCTGTTTGTGGAACCATTGTGTTTTTGGACCTTTTCTACACAAAACACAGTGTCATCAGCAAACATCTAAACATCACTGGAAACAAACACAAAGAAAGTGCATCAGAGCTAATGGATCATTTCATGATTTTCAAAAATTCATTAAAATTATTCCTTAAGAGATTTGCAAATATTTTCAACGGATCCTTGTTCAGGGTGATACCGACTATTATGATGGTTAATTTCAAGTAATTCCGAGATACTTTTTGTTTTTGAGAAGAAAGTCAGCTCACTGTCAAAGTGCATCAGGGCAAATTTAAAAAATCCTGATTTTCCAAAATTCATTAACATTATTCCTTAAGAGATATGTGAATATTTTCAAGGGATCCTTGTTCAGGGCGATGCCGACTATTATGATGGTAAATTTTAAGTAATTCTGAGATACTCTTTGTTTATTGTATATTTCCAACCAGTTTATGGACACATTCATCACATTGTATCTTCTGTTTTTAAAGGTCCCCTATTGTGAAAAATCAACTTTTTGATCTTTTAGTACTTATATTTGGGACTCAGTGGGCCATACCAGTCCCCAAAATGTGAAAAAACAAGACTCAGTCATGTTTTAGTGGTTCCACTTTGTGTAAGTATAGGCGATAAAACACGCAATGTTTACACCTCCCGACCAAGTGACGACAGTGCGGACATTTCACCGTGAATGTTGGCACCCCGCCAGGCAGAGTACTTCACAGAGTACTTCACAGAGTACTTCACAGAGTACTTCACAGAGTACTTCACAGAGTACTTCACAGCTCCACCGTAGCTCCCCCTTGTCCCTGTGAAATACGAGAGTGCAGGCGAGGGAGAAAGAGTGGCTGCACAGCGGAGCACAGTGTTTTACACAAACTTCTAGCCTCAGAGGTTTTTTGTGTCCAGTGGATATATTTTATTTATGAAAAAAATGTTCACAAGCTTCACAAGCCCTTTGTTGTTGATCGCATATGTAAATTCCTATGCTGGAGGGACACCTTGAACGCACCAGTTACGTGCCTGCAGTTAGCGTGTGGCTTGTGTGGATCGGTGATATGAGGAGCACGCGTTTGAAAGCACTGCAGAAAGATGTAGATGTTGTCCTATATTTCTTCTCAACCAAAGGCTGCCTTTCTGTCGTGTTTCCACGTTCTCTCCTCGTGTTGTTGATCCACACACCAGTTGGAGCCGCAGTTACAGTGGTGCGTTCAGGGTCTTTTTCTAGCATGGGAATTTACATACACGCCGTGCCGCGCATTAATCGTTTTTCTTCTATTTTTTTATGATCGCGAGAAGCCAAAATTGTGGTCACTCTATACATTACGGTGAAACTCAGTAACAACAGGTAAACGGACATTGCTTAGGGGGTTATGGAGCAGGGGTTGTGACGACGCTGCATGACAATAGGTGATAAGTGGCGACGGTATGGCTGTGGATAGTAAGTTAGATCAACACTCCCCTGGAAGCAGTGGATGTGTGTTTACCTGGGTCTCATTCACATGTAAATGTTCAGGCACAAAACCGAGCGTTCTGAAAAAGGCTGTGTGGCAGTGGGGCTTGGTTAGAGCGACGGCTGCTGGAGAGAAGGGAGGAGTGGCTCAGCCGGTGATCAGACAGCTGGACAGAATCAGGTAATCAGTCAGCTATATAAGCACGTTTGTAACCTGGTTCTGGTCTCTTGCAGTAGGCTGGGTCCACACACGGACAGAGAGAAAGAGAGAAAGAGAGAGGCGGAGAGACGGAGGGAAGAACAGTGAACGTTTGCGGAGAAAGCGCAGCAGAGCGCGGACGCAGCAACTCTGTCTACCTTTGTTTGTTTTGGTTATTTCTGTTGCAATAAACTGGTCAATTTACTCACTCTCAGCCATCTCGTCGTCCTTCCGGAACCCCAGTGAGTGGAAAGCTCACAGGCTGTTTTGGCAGAGTTATTGAACTGTTATTGTGCTTCATCCTTATGATATTTTGACTAAAGCATGACACAGACATGTTCATTAGGGCACCAGGAACTAGTTTAACTTGGGTTAATAGGGTATAATATGGGACCTTTAATACTTTGTGTAAATGTACACTGAGGTGTAAGAGTGTGTGGCTCCCTCTAGTGGATGTAGTGTTTTTGTACAGAGTTGTGGTGTTTCCTGTCACTGTGGGCCTCACAGCACAGTAGTAAACAGCAGAGTCTGTCACTGCAGCAGAGGAGATGATCATTCTGATCAGGTTTTGTTCCACTTTAATCTTCAGTCCAGGTCTTGGATCAAATCCTACAGTTCCTGATCCTAAGTGAGAGATGAGGAACTCTGGTGGTTTTCCTGGATGTTGTCGATACCAATAAAATTCATCACTAGCAGCAGCAGATTGGTGATATTTGTAGGACAGAGAGACAGACGTGTCTTCTGAAGTGAACTCTTCAGTCTTGACTGGAGTCAGTTCTTCACAGTTGATGCCTGAAGGAGAAAATAATGATGTCAAAGACAATTCACATTCAGATGTTATTGGAATGAGAACTTTTTGTGTCTTCTAATGTAACAAACCTGTTAGAGTGTTAAGAAGCAGCAGAGAAAATACAGAGTGATGCAGTGACAGCATGTTGAATAAAGGTCATGTTAATGGTTTGTATCTTGAACTCTGCTGAATATGGAAGCTCCTCTCTCCTCTATAGTTCAGTAACAACTCAGCTCCTCCCTGAATCTCTGCGTCTCCTCTTGGATCTGTATTTTCTCTTCTCTCTGTTACACTTCCTCCTGCTTCACACTGACTGCAGCATTTTGTTCAAGCTGAAGGTGGACCGTCTTTAGTCTGTTTGTGGAACCATTGTGTTTTTGGACCTTTTCTACACAAAACACAGTGTCATCAGCAAACATCTAAACATCACTGGAAACAAACACAAAGAAAGTGTATCAGAGCAAATGGATCATTTCCTGAATTTCAAAAAATCATTAAAATTATTCCTTAAGAGATATGCAAATATTTTCAACGGATCCTTGTTCAGGGTGATACCAACTGTTATGATGGTAAATTTCAAGTCATTCTGAGATACTTTTTTTTTTTTGATTAGACTAAACTCAGCTCAATTTCAAAAACTCGTTAAAATTATTCCTTAAGAGATATGCAAATATTTTCAACAGATCCTTGTTCAGGGCGATACCAACTGTTATGATGGTAAATTTCAAGTAATTCTGAGATACTTTTTGTTTTTGAGAAGAAAGTCAGAAAATATGACAATCCAATGTTATATTTCCAACCAGTTTATGGACACATTTATCACATTGTATCTTCTGTTTTTAATACTTTGTGTAAATGTACAACTGAGGTGTAAGAGTGTGTGGCTCCCTCTGGTGGATGTAGTGTTTTTGTACAGAGTTGTGGTGTTTCCTGTCACTGTGGGCCTCACAGCACAGTAGTAAACAGCAGAGTCTGTCACTGCAGCAGAGATGATCTGCAGTTTGACTCCACGTTTGTCTTCATCCAGTTCACTGAAGAACCTTCTTTCTGATTTTAGAGAATCTGATGATTTTTTCACATTAAGCCCTGAGATGGACATGAGGAACTCTGGTGGTTTTCCTGGATGTTGTCGATACCAGAAGAAATCATCACTTATTTCAGCAGATTTGTGATATTTGTAGGACAGAGAGACAGACGTGTCTTCTGAAGTGAACTCTTCAGTCTTGACTGGAGTCAGTTCTTCACAGTTGATGCCTGAAGGAGAAAATAATGATGTCAAAGACAATTCACATTCAGATGTTATTGGAATGAGAATTTTTTGTGTCTTCTAATGTAACAAACCTGTTAGAGTGTTAAGAAGCAGCAGAGAAAATACAGAGTGATGCAGTGACAGCATGTTGAATAAAGGTCATGTTAATGGTTTGTCTCTTGAACTCTGCTGAATATGGAAGCTCCTCTCTCCTCTATAGTTCAGTAACAACTCAGCTCCTCCCTGAATCTCTGCGTCTCCTCTTAGATCTGTATTTTCTCTTCTCTCTGTTACACTTCCTCCTGCTTCACACTGACTGCAGCATTTTGTCTCTTTAACAAGGTTCTGGATCTCTTGCTTCCTTCTGGACTTTGGAGGTCTTGTTGGTTTCCAGTCTTTCTTCTTCCAAACCTTTCTGCTCTGTAGGAGTAGATCAGATCGCCCATTTTCTCCAGTTTCTTCTCCACTGTTCCTCTGATTCCATCAAGGATCTTGATCAGATCTTCATCAATTGTTGTCCACTCTTTCTTGCTGCTGGACTTTGGTCACTTTCCCTGAGGTCTGTGGCCTTCAATGTTCTTCTCCAAAGCAGGTTGCAGGTGACTTGGTTCCAAGTTCTCTGATGTTGTGCTTGAATTGCTTTCAGCCACTGAGGTTCTGATGCTCGGTGGACTTTGGGTTAACCTCTTCTTCACTGATGTCCTCAGTACCGGGGGCAGCATCACATGCAGCGACAAAAGCATCATTAAACCATGTCTAACTTTAACAAACACAGACATGCTGCATACCCACAGAAAGGTCAGAAACTCAGCTGAAAGTTCATATAAACCATTCTTATGTTCACCAAACACAGTTAAAACACAGACGGATCAAACCAGCAGGAGTGGTAAAAACTGTTACAGCGCACTCATTGAAAATTGGCAGTGGAGCATCAGCGTGATTATGTAAACAAAAAAAACACGTAAGTTTTAAAAACACGTCGACTGGAGAGCGGAGAATCTACAGATTCCAGCGGTACCATTTTTATCACTCTACGGCCAAGATTCATGGATCCAGCTCCAAAATAAGAGCAAAACAACAACTGACTTTCAAGAAATACAAGCAGAAATGTTGTCTTACCTTTGCTGTTTATCAAAACAAGTTATTTCCACCGGAACAAAACCACTTCTAATGAAGAACTACAGTTCCCAGCATGCTTTGGGAACAAATCCTGGTCTGATTGATCATTACAGAGCGTCATTAGATCGTTCTGATTACAGAAGGGCGAATGTCTGCACAAATGCATCATATGCATTTATGTCCTTTTGACTCGCGAATGAAGTGATTCACACACATTTGGAGACCGGGGTCTGATTCTACCGGTTTAGAGGTTTAAAACGAGCTGTCAATCACCCTAATTGACCAAGGTAAGCCAGAGCTATGGCGCTGTGTAACTGAACACGCTGCAGAGTCACAGAGTTGTTATTACGCACCGCACAGGAAGCATCGATTTAAGGCGAGTTATTATACTTTTTTTTTTTTTTTTCAAAACAAGTTCTTTTCAGATCTGTAGTGACATATAAATAAAATTAAATGGTTTTTAATAATTCGGTACCTAAGAAATCTCAAATGGCATAGATGGTGCAAAACTGTGCCAAAAGTGATGTCGCCCAGACATCTCTTTACTAAAACCTCTGTAATTTCACTCTGCTTCATTTCAGCAGCATCAGACTTTGCACAGCTCATGTCCACATGTTGTTACATGACCTCCATGTGTTTTTAAGCTCCTACTGCATATTTTAAAGGTGATATTTGCTTTAAAATGCAATATTTTTTTAGGTGAAAGAAAAAACCCTTCAGTTATGCTGTGTTCCATGTACATTTACTCTGACACAGTGGCATCTACAGTGAAACTTACACCTCTGGTGGAATCTCACAAGTATTATCTGTAGTTTGATACCAAGATAATCCACATAGAGCTTGTAACTGCAGAGATTTACTCTATTTAGTTTGGGCATGTCATTTTAGAGCAGGGACTCCAAAAAGAGGGTCAGGGAAGAAGAGGTTAAATATTTGAGTCCAACATTGTTTTTCTCATTGTAAAACTCTAAAAAGCTCACAGTCAGATTCTCTGTCATATGAAAGAAACATCATGACAAACACTGAGGTGTAAGAGTGTGTGGCTCCCTCTAGTGGATGTAGTGTTTTTGTACAGAGTTGTGGTGTTTCCTGTCACTGTGGGCCTCACAGCACAGTAGTAAACAACAGAGTCTGTCACTGCAGCAGAGATGATCTGCAGTTTGACTCCACGTTTGTCTTCATGCAGTTGACTGAAGAACCTTCTCTCTGATTTTAGAGAATCTGATGATGTTGTAAAATTAGACCCTGAGATGGACATGAGGAACTCTGGTGGTTTTCCTGGATGTTGTCGATACCAGAAGAAATAATCACTTAAATCAGCAGATGTGTGATATTTGTAGGACAGAGAGACAGACGTGTCTTCTGAAGTGAACTCTTCAGTCTTGACTGGAGTCAGTTCTTCACAGTTGATGCCTGAAGGAGAAAATAATGATGTCAAAGACAATTCACATTCAGATGTTATTGGAATGAGAACTTTTTGTGTCTTCTAATGTAACAAACCTGTTAGAGTGTTAAGAAGCAGCAGAGAAAATACAGAGTGATGCAGTGACAGCATGTTGAATAAAGGTCATGTTAATGGTTTGTATCTTGAACTCTGCTGAATATGGAAGCTCCTCTCTCCTCTATAGTTCAGTAACAACTCAGCTCCTCCCTGAATCTCTGCATCTCCTCTTAGATCTGTATTTTCTCTTCTCTCTGTTACACTTCCTCCTGCTTCACACTGACTGCAGCATTTTGTTCAAGCTGAAGGTGGACCGTCTTTAGTCTGTTTGTGGAACCATTGTGTTTTTGGACCTTTTCTACACAAAACACAGTGTCATCAGCAAACATCTAAACATCACTGGAAACAAACACAAAGAAAGTGTATCAGAGCAAATGGATAATTTCCTGATTTTCAAAAATTCATTAAAAATATTCCTTAAGAGGTTTGCGAATATTTTCAACGGATCCTTGTTCAGGGCGATTCCGACTATTATGATGGTGAATTTCAAGTCATTCCGAGATACTTTTTTTTTTTTTTTAGATTAGAAAAAACTGAGCTCAATTTCAAAAATGCATTTAAATTATTCCTTGAGATATATGCAAATATTTTCAACAGATCCTTGTTGAGGGCGATGTCGACTATTATGATGGTAAATTTCAAGTCATTCCGAGATAAAACATTTTTTATTAGACTAAACTCAGCTCACTGTCAAAGTGCATCAGGGCAAATGGATAATTTCTCGAATTTCAAAAATTCATCAAAATTATTCCTTAAAAGATATGCAAATATTTTCAACAGATCCTTGTTCAGGGCGATACATGCATCTGTTATTCCCTTAACTACAGCGTTAAAGCGTCTTCTACACAAAGATTAAGACCACAGAGTGAAAACGATGAAAAGTGTGAGTCTGTATATACTCAGATCACCTGCACTTCATCGTGACTGAACTCCATCCTCGTCATAAAGATCATTATTTTTATGTAGAGAAATGATCCAGTCTGCTTTAGATATGAAATGACCGCTTGGAGACGCAGGAGAGGGAGAAGAGAACAGGGGCGGTGCGCAGAAATAAAAGGGCCGTTTGTCTGCACCAGATGAGGCAGATGAGGGGGCACTACCACTTTTATATTTATGTCGCTTTATCTTACTTTTAAATGAGTAGCAAAGTATTAAAGTAAAAAATTGTTGCATCGAGATGCATCGATAATCGGTTTAGAATCGAATCGTTGACCTCTGAATCGTAATCGAATCGACTCGTGATGTGACAAGAGATTCCAACCCCTAACTATTATGATGGTGAATTTCAAGTCATTCTGAGATACTTTTTGTTTTTGAGAAGAAAGTCAGAAAATATGACAATCCAATGTTATATTTCCAACCAGTTTATGGACACATTTATCACTTTGTATCTTCTGTTTTTAATACTTTGTGTAAATGGACACTGAGGTGTAAGAGTGTGTGGCTCCCTCTAGTGGATGTAGTGTTTTTGTACAGAATTGTGGTGTTTCCTGTCACTGTGGGCCTCACAGCACAGTAGTAAACAGCAGAGTCAGAGAGCTGAAGCTTCTGGATCTTCAGAGGAACTGATCTTGTGCTTGAATTCAGAGTGGATGAAAATCTCTCCCTGAATTCTTCTGCTGTGGTTCCTTCACTCCGTGTAAAGCGGTTCAGGATGAATGTGGGACTGTTGTTTCCATGTTTGTACCAGAAGAGATATGGACTTGTTGAAGAGCTGTTATAGAGACAGTCAAGTGTTACTGTCTCTCCTTCAGCAGCAGTCACTTCACTCTCCGCTTGCAGCACATTTTCTGTTTGTGCTCTGCCTTCTGCAAAACACCAACAAACAGAATCAGTGTGATGTTCAACAATCACTCAGTGTTGGATTATTATCAGAGAAACTCAGCTGTGTTCATACCAAGGAACAGAGAAGACAAAAGCACTGAGACCAACAGAGACGTGGTCATATCTGCAGCGTTGACTTCACTGTGAGCTACAAGAAGAAGTGAGGAAACAAGAGCGTCCATGTCATGTGACCAGAGACAACAGTCACAGTCTGTGTGTGGCTCCCTCTAGTGGATGTAGTGTTTTTGTACAGAGTTGTGGTGTTTCCTGTCACTGTGGGCCTCACAGCACAGTAGTAAACAGCAGAGTCTGTCACTGCAGCAGAGATGATCTGCAGTTTGACTCCACGTTTGTCTTCATCCAGTTGACTGAAGAACCTTCTCTCTGATTTTAGAGAATCTGATGATTTTTTCACATTAAGCCCTGAGATGGACATGAGGAACTCTGGTGGTTTTCCTGGATGTTGTCGATACCAGAAGAAATTATCATTAGCAGCAGCAGATTTGTGATATTTGTAGGACAGAGAGACAGACGTGTCTTCTGAAGTGAACTCTTCAGTCTTGACTGGAGTCAGTTCTTCACAGTTGATGCCTGAAGGAGAAAATAATGATGTCAAAGACAATTCACATTCAGATGTTATTGGAATGAGAACCTTTTGTGTCTTCTAATGTAACAAACCTGTTAGAGTGTTAAGAAGCAGCAGAGAAAATACAGAGTGATGCAGTGACAGCATGTTGAATAAAGGTCATGTTAATGGTTTGTATCTTGAACTCTGCTGAATATGGAAGCTCCTCTCTCCTCTATAGCTCAGTAACAACTCAGCTCCTCCCTGAATCTCTGCGTCTCCTCTTAGATCTGTATTTTCTCTTCTCTCTGTTACACTTCCTCCTGCTTCACACTGACTGCAGCATTTTGTTCAAGCTGAAGGTGGACCGTCTTTAGTCTGTTTGTGGAACCATTGTGTTTTTGGACCTTTTCTACACAAAACACAGTGTCATCAGCAAACATCTAAACATCACTGGAAACAAACACAAAGAAAGTGCATCAGAGCAAATGGATCATTTCCTGAATTTCAAAAATTCTTTTAAATTATTCCTTATGAGTCATGCGAATATTTTCAACGGATCCTTGTTCAGGGCGATACCGACTATTATGATGGTGAATTTCAAGTCATTCCAAGATACATTTTTTTTTTAGACTAAACTCAGCTCTCTGTCAAAGTGCATCAGGGTAAATGGATAATTTCCTGAATTTCAAAAATGTGTTAAAATTAAGTCATTTTTGCATGTTCAGATGTTTAATTACCGACAGACACAAAAAAGTCCCTGTCTTTCAAGTAGGATTCAAACCATTTTAAGGCTGTGCCATGAAGTCCTACCCAGTTGGTCTTGTCATATCGAGTAATACTAAGACTGAGATTCTGCCATTGTCTGTATTTAAGTGAATGTCACTATAGACTTTGACTAGAGTCGTCTCAGTGCTGTGGTCTAAATCCTGACTGGAAGACATGAAAACAGCTGTTCATCAACATGAAGTTGTTCAGCTGCATAAAAACAGCTTTTTCAATGATTTTACTGAGAAAAGGGAGGTTTGATATTGGTCTGTAATTGTTCATTCGTGAAGTGTCTAAATTGTTCTTTTTTAATAAAGGTTTGATAACAGAAGTTTTCAGGGCCTGTGGAAAGACCTGAAAGAAAAGAAGTGTTTACAATCTGTTGAAGATCTGAGGTCGTGCAGTTTGATCTGTTTTTGAAAAGGTTTGTTGTCAGAATATCAGTTCTTAAGGTCGATTATGTTAAATTGTGTCATGATATTTGAATTGGTTTTAAGTGAACACATGAACAACACAACTGCACCTGATGTTGAGACACTGACTGTTTGCCTGATTTTCTGAATTTTGTCAGTGAAGAATGAGGCAAATTCGCTTGTGTAAAGCAGTTCAGGAGCCACTGACACAGGAGGGTTTGTTAGCCTGTCGACTGTGGTCAACAAGATTGTACGTTATTGTAGTTTTTGGTAATGATGTCAGTGAAGAAGGATTTCTCAGTTTCAAGTCTTTCTTTATAGACGTCATAGTGAACCTGGAGATTTGTTTTCCACCACTGATGTTCAGCTTTGACTATTTTTCAATTTTTTTATCAACGTTCCATTTCTACATGGAGACTCTCTTTTTTTTCACCTTGGTGGGTGCAGTGACATCAATATTATGTGAATTTCTGCATTGAAATTATCATCAAGATAATTTACTGAGACCTAAGAGAGAGGGTGGGTGTGGAGGAGAAAGCCTGAATAAATGTTACATAGCTGTTTTCTGTGATATAGAGTTTTGTGATCATTTCACGAAGAAGAATTCAATCCAAAGAAAACATGTAAATAAAACATTGTAGGGCCCAGGACTAAACCCTGTGGTTCACCATAAGAAATCACAGCTTTAGAAATAAGAATAAAAAACCTTGAAGAGAAAATATGAGAATCCAATGTTATATTTCCAACCAGTTTATGGACACATTTATCACTTTGTATCTTCTGTTTTTAATACTTTGTGTAAATGTACACTGAGGTGTAAGAGTGTGTGGCTCCCTCTAGTGGATGTAGTGTTTTTGTACAGAGTTGTGGTGTTTCCTGTCACTGTGGGCCTCACAGCACAGTAGTAAACAGCAGAGTCTGTCACTGCAGCAGAGGAGATGATCATTCTGATCAGGTTTTGTTCCACTTTAATCTTCAGTCCAGGTCTTGGATCAGATCCTACAGTTCCTGTTCCTAAGTGAGAGATGAGGAACTCTGGTGGTTTTCCTGGATGTTGTCGATACCAATAAAATTCATCACTAGCAGCAGCAGATTGGTGATATTTGTAGGACAGAGAGACAGACGTGTCTTCTGAAGTGAACTCTTCAGTCTTGACTGGAGTCAGTTCTTCACAGTTGATGCCTGAAGGAGAAAATAATGATGTCAAAGACAATTCACATTCAGATGTTATTGGAATGAGAACTTTTTGTGTCTTCTAATGTAACAAACCTGTTAGAGTGTTAAGAAGCAGCAGAGAAAATACAGAGTGATGCAGTGACAGCATGTTGAATAAAGGTCATGTTAATGGTTTGTATCTTGAACTCTGCTGAATATGGAAGCTCCTCTCTCCTCTATAGTTCAGTAACAACTCAGCTCCTCCCTGAATCTCTGCGTCTCCTCTTAGATCTGTATTTTCTCTTCTCTCTGTTACACTTCCTCCTGCTTCACACTGACTGCAGCATTTTGTCTCTTTAACAAGGTTCTGGATCTCTTGCTTCCTTCTGGACTTTGGAGGTCTTGTTGGTTTCCAGTCTTTCTTCTTCCAAACCTTTCTGCTCTGTAGGAGTAGATCAGATCGCCCATTTTCTCCAGTTTCTTCTCCACTGTTCCTCTGATTCCATCAAGGATCTTGATCAGATCTTCATCAATTGTTGTCCACTCTTTCTTGCTGCTGGACTTTGGTCACTTTACCTGAGGTCTGTGGCCTTCAATGTTCTTCTCCAAAGCAGGTTGCAGGTGACTTGGTTCCAAGTTCTCTGATGTTGTGCTTGAATTGCTTTCAGCCACTGAGGTTCTGATGCTAGGTGGACTGTGGGTTAACCTCTTCTTCACTGATGTCCTCAGTACCGGGGGCAGCATCACATGCAGCGACAAAAGCGTCATTAAACCATGTCTAACTTTAACAAACACAGACATGCTGCATACCCACAGAAAGGTCAGAAACTCAGCTAAAAGCTCATATAAACCATTCTTATGTTCACCAAACACAGTTAAAACACAGACGGATCAAACCAGCAGGAGTGGAAAAAACTGTTACAGCGCACTCATTGAAAATTGGCAGTGGAGCATCAGCGTGATTATCTAAACAAAAAAAATATGTGTCGACTGGACAGCGGAGAATCTACAGTTTCCAGCGGTACCATTTTTATCACTCTACGACCAAGATTCATGGATCCAGCTCCAAAATAAGAGCAAATCAACAACTGACTTTCAAGAAATACAACCAGAAATGTTGTCTTACCTTTGCTGTTTATCAAAACAAGTTATTTCCACCAGAACAAAACCACTTCTAATGAAGAACTACACTTCCCAGCATGCTTTGGGAACAAATCCAGGTCTGATTGATCATTACAGAGCGACATCAGATCGTTCTGATTACAGAAGGGCGAATGTCTGCACAATGGGTCATATGCATTTATGTCCTTTTGACTCGCTAATGAAGTGATTCACACACATTTGGAGACCGGGGTCTGATTCTCTTGGTTTAGACGTTTAAAGCGAGCTGTCAATCACCCTAATTGACCAAGGTAAGCCAGAGCTATGGCGCTGCGTAACTGAAGACGCTGCGGAGTCACAGAGTTATTATTACGCACCGCACAGGAAGCATCTATTTAAGGCGAGTTATTATACTTCTTTTTTTTTTTTTTCAAAACTAGTTCTTTTTAGACCAGTAGTGACATATAAATAAAACTAAATGGTTTTTAATAATTTGGTACCTAAGAAATCTCAAATGGCACAGATGGTGCCAAACTGAGCCAAAAGTGAGAACGCCCAGACATCTCTTTACTAAAACATCTGTAATTTCACTCTGCTTCATTTCAGCAGCATCAGACTTTGCACAGCTCATGTCCACATGTTGTTACATGACCTCCATGTGTTTTTAAGCTCCTACTGCATATTTTAAAGGTGATATTTGCTTTGAAATGCAATATTTTTTTAGGCGAGAGAAAAAAATCCTTCAGTTATGCTGTGTTCCATGTACATTTACTCTGACACAGTGACATCTACAGTGAAACTTACACCTTTGGTGGAATCTCACAAGTGTTATCTGTAGTTTGATACCAAGATAATCCACATAGATCTTGTAACTGCAGAGATTTACTCTATTTAGTTTAGGCATGTCATTTTAGAGCAGGGACTCCAAAAAGAGGGTCAGGGAAGAAGAGGTTAAATATTTGAGTCCAACATTGTTTTTCTCATTGTCATATGAAAGAAACATGATGACAAACACTGAGGTGTAAGAGTTTGTGGCTCCCTCTAGTGGATGTAGTGTTTTTGTACAGAGTTGTGGTGTTTCCTGTCACTGTGGGCCTCACAGCACAGTAGTAAACAGCAGAGTCTGTCACTGCAGCAGAGGAGATGATCATTCTGATCAGGTTTTGTTCCACTTTAATCTTCAGTCCAGGTCTTGGATCAGATAATATGGTCTCTGTTCCTGAGTGAGAGATGAGGAACTCTGGTGGTTTTCCTGGATGTTGTCGATACCAGAAGAAATAATCACCAGCAGCAGCAGATTGGTGATATTTGTAGGACAGAGAGACAGACGTGTCTTCTGAAGTGAACTCTTCAGTCTTGACTGGAGTCAGTTCTTCACAGTTGATGCCTGAAGGAGAAAATAATGATGTCAAAGACAATTCACATTCAGATGTTATTGGAATGAGAACTTTTTGTGTCTTCTAATGTAACAAACCTGTTAGAGTGTTAAGAAGCAGCAGAGAAAATACAGAGTGATGCAGTGACAGCATGTTGAATAAAGGTCATGTTAATGGTTTGTATCTTGAACTCTGCTGAATATGGAAGCTCCTCTCTCCTCTATAGTTCAGTAACAACTCAGCTCCTCCCTGAATCTCTGCGTCTCCTCTTAGATCTGTATTTTCTCTTC
Organism: Microchirus variegatus; assembly: GCF_963457635.1. Classification (NCBI taxonomy): domain Eukaryota; kingdom Metazoa; phylum Chordata; class Actinopteri; order Pleuronectiformes; family Soleidae; genus Microchirus; species Microchirus variegatus. Next base: position 10,412,845 of record NC_139822.1, on the reverse strand, counting down.
TCTCTGTTACACTTCCTCCTGCTTCACACTGACTGCAGCATTTTGTTCAAGCTGAAGGTGGACCGTCTTTAGTCTGTTTGTGGAACCATTGTGTTTTTGGACCTTTTCTACACAAAACACAGTGTCATCAGCAAACATCTAAACATCACTGGAAACAAACACAAAGAAAGTTCATCAGAGCAAATGGATCATTTCCTGAATTTCAAAAATTCATTAAAATTATTCCTTAAGAGGTTTGCAAATATTTTCAACGGATCCTTGTTTAGGGCGATACATGCATCTGTTATTCCCTTAATTACAGCGTTAAAGCGTCTTCTACACAAAGATTAAGACCACAGAGTGAAAACGATGAAAAGTGTGAGTCTGTATATACTCAGATCACCTGCACTTCATCGTGACTGAACTCCATCCTCGTCATAAAGATCATTATTTTTATGTAGAGAAATGATCCAGTCTGCTTTAGATATGAAATGACCGCTTGGAGACGCAGGAGAGGGAGAAGAGAACAGGGGCGGTGCGCAGAAATAAAAGGGCCGTTTGTCTGCACCAGATGAGGCAGATGAGGGGGCACTACCACTTTAATATTTATGTTGCTTTATCTAACTTTTAAATTAGTAGCAAAGTATTAAAGTAAAAAATTTTGCATCGATAATCGGTTTAGAATCGAATCGTTGACCTCTGAATCGTAATCGAATCGAATCGTGATGTGACAAGAGATTCCAACCCCTAACTATCATGATGGTGAATTTCAAGTCATTCTGAGATACTTTTTGTTTTTGAGAAGAAAGTCAGAAAATATGACAATCCAATGTTATATTTCCAACCAGTTTATGGACACATTTATCACTTTGTATCTTCTGTTTTTAATACTTTGTGTAAATGTACACTGAGGTGTAAGAGTGTGTGGCTCCCTCTAGTGGATGTAGTGTTTTTGTACAGAGTTGTGGTGTTTCCTGTCACTGTGGGCCTCACAGCACAGTAGTAAACAGCAGAGTCTGTCACTGCAGCAGAGGAGATGATCATTTTGATCAGGTTTTGTTCCACTTTAATCTTCAGTCCAGGTCTTGGATCAGATCCTACAGTTCCTGATCCTAAGTGAGAGATGAGGAACTCTGGTGGTTTTCCTGGATGTTGTCGATACCAGAAGAAATAATCACCAGCAGCAGCAGATTGGTGATATTTGTAGGACAGAGAGACAGACGTGTCTTCTGAAGTGAACTCTTCAGTCTTGACTGGAGTCAGTTCTTCACAGTTGATGCCTGAAGGAGAAAATAATGATGTCAAAGACAATTCACATTCAGATGTTATTGGAATGAGAACTTTTTGTGTCTTCTAATGTAACAAACCTGTTAGAGTGTTAAGAAGCAGCAGAGAAAATACAGAGTGATGCAGTGACAGCATGTTGAATAAAGGTCATGTTAATGGTTTGTTTCTTGAACTCTGCTGAATATGGAAGCTCCTCTCTCCTCTATAGTTCAGTAACAACTCAGCTCCTCCCTGAATCTCTGCGTCTCCTCTTAGATCTGTATTTTCTCTTCTCTCTGTTACACTTCCTCCTGCTTCACACTGACTGCAGCATTTTGTTCAAGCTGAAGGTGGACCGTCTTTAGTCTGTTTGTGGAACCATTGTGTTTTTGGACCTTTTCTACACAAAACACAGTGTCATCAGCAAACATCTAAACATCACTGGAAACAAACACAAAGAAAGTGCATCAGAGCAAATAGATAATTTCCTGAATTTCAAAAATTCATTAAAATTATTCCTTAAAAGATTTGCTAATATTTTCAACAGATCCTTGTTCAGGGCGATACCGACTATAATGATGCTAAATTTCAAGTCATTCCGAGATAAAACATTTTTTATTAGACTAAACTCAGCTCACTGTCAAAGTGCATCAGGGAAAATGGATAATTTCTCGAATTTCAAAGGTTCATCAAAATTATTCCTTAAGAGATATGCAAATATTTTTAACAGATCCTTGTTCAGGGCGATATCGACTATAATGATGCTAAATTTCAAGTCATTCCGAGATAAAACATTTTTTATTAGACTAAACTCAGCTCACTGTCAAAGTGCATCAGGGCAAATGGATAATTTCTCGAATTTCAAAAATTCATCAAAATGATTCCTTAAAAGATATGCAAATATTTTCAGCGGATCCTTGTTCAGGGCGATACATGCATCTGTTATTCCCTTAATTACAGCGTTTAAGCGTCTTCTACACAAAGATTAAGACCACAGAGTGAAAACGATGAAAAGTGTGAGTCTGTATATACTCAGATCACCTGCACTTCATCGTGACTGAACTCCATCCTCGTCATAAAGATCATTATTTTTATGTAGAGAAATGATCCAGTCTGCTTTAGATATGAAATGACCGCTTGGAGACGCAGGAGAGGGAGAAGAGAACAGGGGCGGTGCGCAGAAATAAAAGGGCCGTTTGTCTGCACCAGATGAGGCAGATGAGGGGGCACTACCACTTTTATATTTATGTTGCTTTATCTTACTTTTAAATTAGTAGCAAAGTATTAAAGTAAAAAATTGTTACATCGAGATGCATCGATAATCGGTTTAGAATCGAATCGTTGACATCTGAATCGTAATCGAATCGAATCGTGATGTGACAAGAGATTCCAACTCCAAACTATTATGATGGTAAATTTCAAGTCATACTGAGATCCTTTTTTTTTTGATTAGACTAAACTGAGGTCAATTTCAAAAACTCGTTAAAATTATTCCTTAAGAGATATGCGAATATTTTCAACAGATCCTTGTTCAGGGCGATACTGACTGTTATGATGGTAAATTTCAAGTTATTCCGAGATACTTTAAAAATTTTTTTTAGATAAGACTAAACTCAGCTCAATTTCAAAAATGTGTTAAAATTATTCCTTATGAGTTATGCAAATATTTTCAACAGATACATGTTCAGGGTGATACTAACTATTATGATGGTAAATTTCAAGTCATTCTGAGATACTTTTTGTTTTTGAGAAGAAAGTCAGAAAATATGACAACCCAATGTTATATTTCCAACCAGTTTATGGACACATTTATCACTTTGTATCTTCTGTTTTTAATACTTTGTGTAAATGTACACTGAAGTGTAAGAGTTTGTGGCTCCCTCTCGTGGATGTAGTGTTTTTGTACAGAGTTGTGGTGTTTCCTGTCACTGTGGGCCTCACAGCACAGTAGTAAACAGCAGAGTCAGAGAGCTGAAGCTTCTGGATCTTCAGAGGAACTGATCTTGTGCTTGAATTCAGAGTGGATGAAAATCTCTCCCTGAATTCTTCTGCTGTGGTTCCTTCACTCAGTGTAAAGCGGTTCAGGATGAATGTGGGACTGTTGTTTCCATGTTTGTACCAGAAGAGACCTGGACTTGTTGAAGAGCTGTTATAGAGACAGTCAAGTGTTACTGTCTCTCCTTCAGCAGCAGTCACTTCACTTTCCGCTTGCAGCACATTTTCTGTTTGTGCTCTGCCTTCTGTAAAACACCAACAAACAGAATCAGTGTGATGTTCAACAATCACTCAGTGTTGGATTATTATCAGAGAAACTCAGCTGTGTTCATACCAAGGAACAGAGAAGACAAAAGCACTGAGACCAACAGAGACGTGGTCATATCTGCAGCGTTGACTTCACTGTGAGCTACAAGAAGAAGTGAGGAAACAAGAGCGTCCATGTCATGTGACCAGAGACAGTCACAGTCTGTGTGTGGCTCCCTCTAGTGGATGTAGTGTTTTTGTACAGAGTTGTGGTGTTTCCTGTCACTGTGGGCCTCACAGCACAGTAGTAAACAGCAGAGTCTGTCACTGCAGCAGAGGAGATGATCATTCTGATCAGGTTTTGTTCCACTTTAATCTTCAGTCCAGGTCTTGGATCAGAAAATATCTTTTCTGTTCCTGAGTGAGAGATGAGGAACTCTGGTGGTTTTCCTGGATGTTGTCGATACCAGAAGAAATAATCATTAAAAGCAGGAGATTTGTGATATTTGTAGGACAGAGAGACAGACGTGTCTTCTGAAGTGAACTCTTCAGTCTTGACTGGAGTCAGTTCTTCACAGTTGATGCCTGAAGGAGAAAATAATGATGTCAAAGACAATTCACATTCAGATGTTATTGGAATGAGAACTTTTTGTGTCTTCTAATGTAACAAACCTGTTAGAGTGTTAAGAAGCAGCAGAGAAAATACAGAGTGATGCAGTGACAGCATGTTGAATAAAGGTCATGTTAATGGTTTGTATCTTGAACTCTGCTGAATATGGAAGCTCCTCTCTCCTCTATAGTTCAGTAACAACTCAGCTCCTCCCTGAATCTCTGCGTCTCCTCTTAGATCTGTATTTTCTCTTCTCTCTGTTACACTTCCTCCTGCTTCACACTGACTGCAGCATTTTGTTCAAGCTGAAGGTGGACCGTCTTTAGTCTGTTTGTGGAACCATTGTGTTTTTGGACCTTTTCTACACAAAACACAGTGTCATCAGCAAACATCTAAACATCACTGGAAACAAACACAAAGAAAGTGCATCAGAGCAAATGGATCATTTGCTGAATTTCAAAAATTCATTAAAATTATTCCTTAAGAGGTTTGCAAATATTTTCAACAGATCCTTGTTCAGGGCGATACCGACTATTATGATGGTAAATTTCAAGTCATTCCGAGATACTTTTTGTTTTTGTTTAGACTAAACTGAGCTCATTTTCAGAAATTCGTTAAAATTATTCCTTAAGAGATTTGTGAATATTTTCAACAGATCCTTGTTCAGGGCGATACCAACTATTATGATGGTAAATTTCAAGTAATTCCGAGATACTTTTTGTTTTTGAGAAGAAAGTCAGCTCACTGTCAAAGTGCATCAGGGAAAATGGATAATTTCTCGAATTTCAAAGGTTCATCAAAATTATTCCTTAAGAGATATGCAAATATTTTTAACAGATCCTTGTTCAGGGCGATATCGACTATAATGATGCTAAATTTCAAGTCATTCCGAGATAAAACATTTTTTATTAGACTAAACTCAGCTCACTGTCAAAGTGCATCAGGGCAAATGGATAATTTCTCGAATTTCAAAAATTCATCAAAATTTTTCCTTAAAAGATATGCAAATATTTTCAACGGATCCTTGTTTAGGGCGATACATGCATCTGTTATTCCCTTAATTACAGCGTTAAAGCGTCTTCTACACAAAGATTAAGACCACGGAGTGAAAACGATGAAAAGTGTGAGTCTGTATATACTCAGATCACCTGCACTTCATCGTGACTGAACTCCATCCTCGTCATAAAGATCATTATTTTTATGTAGAGAAATGATCCAGTCTGCTTTAGATATGAAATGACCGCTTGGAGACGCAGGAGAGGGAGAAGAGAACAGGGGCGGTGCGCAGAAATAAAAGGGCCGTTTGTCTGCACCAGATGAGGCAGATGAGGGGGCTCTACCACTTTTATATTTATGTTGCTTTATCTTACTTTTAAATTTGTAGCAAAGTATTAAAGTAAAAAATTGTTGCATCGAGATGCATCGATAATCGGTTTAGAATCGAATCGTTGACCTCTGAATCGTAATCGAATCGAATCTTGATGTGACAAGAGATTCCAACCCCTAACTATTATGATGGTAAATTTCAAGTCATTCCGAGATACTTTTTGTTTTTGAGAAGAAAGTCAGAAAATATGACAATCCAATGTTATATTTCCAACCAGTTTATGGACACATTTATCACTTTGTATCTTCTGTTTTCAATACTTTGTGTAAATGTACACTGAGGTGTAAGAGTGTGTGGCTCCCTCTAGTGGATGTAGTGTTTTTGTACAGAGTTGTGGTGTTTCCTGTCACTGTGGGCCTCACAGCACAGTAGTAAACAGCAGAGTCTGTCACTGCAGCAGAGATGATCTGCAGTTTGACTCCACGTTTGTCTTCATCCAGTTGACTGAAGAACTTTCTTTCTGACTTTAGAGAATCTGATGATGTTGTAAAATTAGACCCTGAGATGGACATGAGGAACTCTGGTGGTTTTCCTGGATGTTGTCGATACCAGAAGAAATCATCACTAGCAGCAGCAGATTTGTGATATTTGTAGGACAGAGAGACAGACGTGTCTTCTGAAGTGAACTCTTCAGTCTTGACTGGAGTCAGTTCTTCACAGTTGATGCCTGAAGGAGAAAATAATGATGTCAAAGACAATTCACATTCAGATGTTATTGGAATGAGAACTTTTTGTGTCTTCTAATGTAACAAACCTGTTAGAGTGTTAAGAAGCAGCAGAGAAAATACAGAGTGATGCAGTGACAGCATGTTGAATAAAGGTCATGTTAATGGTTTGTTTCTTGAACTCTGCTGAATATGGAAGCTCCTCTCTCCTCTATAGTTCAGTAACAACTCAGCTCCTCCCTGAATCTCTGCGTCTCCTCTTAGATCTGTATTTTCTCTTCTCTCTGTTACACTTCCTCCTGCTTCACACTGACTGCAGCATTTTGTCTCTTTAACAAGGTTCTGGATCTCTTGCTTCCTTCTGGACTTTGGAGGTCTTGTTGGTTTCCAGTCTTTCTTCTTCCAAACCTTTCTGCTCTGTAGGAGTAGAGCAGATCGCCCATTTTCTCCAGTTTCTTCTCCACTGTTCCTCTGATTCCGTCAAGGATCTTGATCAGATCTTATGCGTCATATGCATTTATGTCTTTTTGACTCGCGAATGAAGTGATTTGCATGCATTTGGAGACCGGGGTCTGATTCTATTGGTTTAGATGTTTAAAACGAGCTGTCAATCTCCCTAATTGACCAAGGTAAGCCAGAGCTATGGCGCTGCGTAACTGAAGACGTTGCAGAGTCACAGAGTTGTTATTACGCAGCGCACAGGGAGCATCAATTTAAGGCGAGTAATACTTTTTTTTTTTTTTTTTTTCAAAACAAGTTATTTTCAGACCTGTAGTGACATATAAATAAAATTATATTACAATTATAATTAACTAAAGACATCAGCTCATCTGATGCATCTGTTATTCCATTAATTACAGCGTTAAAGCATCTTCTACACAAAGATTAAGACCACAGAGTGAAAACAATGAAAAGTGTGAGTCTGTATATACTCAGATCACCTGCACTTCATCGTGACTGAACTCCATCCTCGTCATAAAGATCATTATTTTTATGTAGAGAAATGATCCAGTCTGCTTTAGATATGAAATGACCGCTTGGAGACGCAGGAGAGGGAGAAGAGAACAGGGGCGGTGCGCAGAAATAAAAGGGCCGTTTGTCTGCACCAGATGAGGCAGATGAGGGGGCACTACCACTTTTATATTTATGTTGCTTTATCTTACTTTTAAATGAGTAGCAAAGTATTAAAGTAAAAAATTGTTGCATCGAGATGCATCGATAATCGGTTTAGAATTGAATCGTTGACCTCTGAATCGTAATCGAATCGACTCGTGATGTGACAAGAGATTCCAACCCCTAACTATTATGATGGTGAATTTCAAGTCATTCTGAGATACTTTTTGTTTTTGAGAAGAAAGTCAGAAAATATGACAATCCAATGTTATATTTCCAACCAGTTTATGGACACATTTATCACTTTGTATCTTCTGTTTTTAATACTTTGTGTAAATGGACACTGAGGTGTAAGAGTGTGTGGCTCCCTCTAGTGGATGTAGTGTTTTTGTACAGAGTTGTGGTGTTTCCTGTCACTGTGGGCCTCACAGCACAGTAGTAAACAGCAGAGTCAGAGAGCTGAAGCTTCTGGATCTTCAGAGGAACTGATCTTGTGCTTGAATTCAGAGTGGATGAAAATCTCTCCCTGAATTCTTCTGCTGTGGTTCCTTCACTCCGTGTAAAGCGGTTCAGGATGAATGTGGGACTGTTGTTTCCATGTTTGTACCAGAAGAGATATGGATTTGTTGAAGAGCTGTTATAGAGACAGTCAAGTGTTACTGTCTCTCCTTCAGCAGCAGTCACTTCACTCTCCGCTTGCAGCACATTTTCTGTTTGTGCTCTGCCTTCTGTAAAACACCAACAAACAGAATCAGTGTGATGTTCAACAATCACTCAGTGTTGGATTATTATCAGAGAAACTCAGCTGTGTTCATACCAAGGAACAGAGAAGACAAAAGCACTGAGACCAACAGAGACGTGGTCATATCTGCAGCGTTGACTTCACTGTGAGCTACAAGAAGAAGTGAGGAAACAAGAGCGTCCATGTCATGTGACCAGAGACAACAGTCACAGTCTGTGTGTGGCTCCCTCTAGTGGATGTAGTGTTTTTGTACAGAGTTGTGGTGTTTCCTGTCACTGTGGGCCTCACAGCACAGTAGTAAACAGCAGAGTCTGTCACTGCAGCAGAGATGATCTGCAGTTTGACTCCACGTTTGTCTTCATCCAATTGACTGAAGAACTTTCTTTCTGACTTTAGAGAATCTGATGATGTTGTAAAATTAGACCCTGAGATGGACATGAGGAACTCTGGTGGTTTTCCTGGATGTTGTCGATACCAGAAGAAATAATCACCAGCAGCAGCAGATTGGTGATATTTGTAGGACAGAGAGACAGACGTGTCTTCTGAAGTGAACTCTTCAGTCTTGACTGGAGTCAGTTCTTCACAGTTGATGCCTGAAGGAGAAAATAATGATGTCAAAGACAATTCACATTCAGATGTTATTGGAATGAGAACTTTTTGTGTCTTCTAATGTTACAAACCTGTTAGAGTGTTAAGAAGCAGCAGAGAAAATACAGAGTGATGCAGTGACAGCATGTTGAATAAAGGTCATGTTAATGGTTTGTATCTTGAACTCTGCTGAATATGGAAGCTCCTCTCTCCTCTATAGTTCAGTAACAACTCAGCTCCTCCCTGAATCTCTGCGTCTCCTCTTAGATCTGTATTTTCTCTTCTCTCTGTTACACTTCCTCCTGCTTCACACTGACTGCAGCATTTTGTTCAAGCTGAAGGTGGACCGTCTTTAGTCTGTTTGTGGAACCATTGTGTTTTTGGACCTTTTCTACACAAAACACAGTGTCATCAGCAAACATCTAAACATCACTGGAAACAAACACAAAGAAAGTGTATCAGAGCAAATGGATCATTTCCTGATTTTCAAAAATTCATTAAAAATATTCCTTAAGAGGTTTGCGAATATTTTCAACGGATCCTTGTTCAGGGCGATTCCGACTATTATGATGGTGAATTTCAAGTCATTCCGAGATACTTTTTTTTTTTTTTTAGAATAGAAAAAACTGAGCTCAATTTCAAAAATGCATTTAAATTATTCCTTGAGATATATGCAAATATTTTCAACAGATCCTTGTTGAGGGCGATGTCGACTATTATGATGGTAAATTTCAAGTCATTCCGAGATAAAACATTTTTTATTAGACTAAACTCAACTCACTGTCAAAGTGCATCAGGGCAAATGGATAATTTCTCGAATATCAAAAATTCATCAAAATTATTCGTTAAAAGAAATGCAAATATTTTCAAGGGATCCTTGTTCAGGGCGATACATGCATCTGTTATTCCCTTAATTACAGCGTTAAAGCGTCTTCTACACAAAGATTAAGACCACAGAGTGAAAACGATGAAAAGTGTGAGTCTGTATATACTCAGATCACCTGCACTTCATCGTGACTGAACTCCATCCTCGTCATAAAGATCATTATTTTTATGTAGAGAAATGATCCAGTCTGCTTTAGATATGAAATGACCGCTTGGAGACGCAGGAGAGGGAGAAGAGAACAGGGGCGGTGCGCAGAAATAAAAGGGCCGTTTGTCTGCACCAGATGTGGCAGATGAGGGGGCACTACCACTTTTATATTTATGTTGCTTTATCTTACTTTTAAATTAGCAGCAAAGTATTAAAGTAAAAAATTGTTGCATCGAGATGCATCGATAATCGTTTTAGAATCAAATCGTTGACCTCTGAATCGTAATCGAATCGAATCGTGATGTGACAAGAGATTCCAACCCCTACCTATTATGATGGTAAATTTCAAGTCATTCTGAGATACTTTTTGTTTTTGAGAAGAAAGTCAGAAAATATGACAATCCAATGATATATTTCCAACCACTTTATGGACACATTTATCACTTTGTATCTTCTGTTTTCAATACTTTGTGTAAATGTACACTGAGGTGTAAGAGTGTGTAGCTCCCTCTAGTGGATGTAGTGTTTTTGTACAGAGTTGTGGTGTTTCCTGTCACTGTGGGCCTCACAGCACAGTAGTAAACAGCAGAGTCTGTCACTGCAGCAGAGATGATCTGCAGATTCACTTGGTTTCTCTCCTGGTTCAGTTCAGCAGTCAGTCCAGAGTTCACAGCGTTCAAAACCTCAGGCTCTTTAGTGTCAGTGATCATGAGAAGATAGTGAGGAGCAGATCCAGGATCCTGTCGATACCACTGGAGATTTTGAGCTTTCACTGAGTAGTTACAGGACAGAGAGACACTTTGACCTTCTGCTGAAAACACTTCAGCTCTGTTGGCAGTAATATCATCTTCACAGCTGTGACCTAGTGAGAGAAACAACATTTGACAAACATCTAAACACATGATCCTGGTCACAGTAGAGTCAACACTTATCAGAGATGAAGTGGTGACATCTTTGAAATCTTTCATCTTCAACTGAAGCTGAAAATATCTTTGAGTTTGATATTTTCTTGTGTGAATCAAACGCACCTAAAAGAGCAGAGAAGAAGAAAAGAGCAGCCACTTTTTCCATGTTTAGGTCTGAGAAATGTTGAAGTGTTCATTCAGTGAGATGAAGCTGTGAGTGCTTTGTGTTTGCTCTGATGTTCACAGCTGGAACTGAAGACTTCTGTACTGAGCAGACATCTCTACAGTCAGTGGGAGGAGCCTCATCTGTCACATGACCTACACTTCTTCATAATGATAACTGTAGAACTTTCTAGCAGTTATTCAGCGCATTCTGTACGGAATCAGAGTGGAATCGTCATCAAAGCGATCGCAATCAAAGCCTTAACATCCAAGGCACTTCTTACATATAACCAACCCCTTATTTGTGTGTTTTCATCTGTAACTGATCATCAGAACCTGTATGCTTTGCCGGTTTACAACCTATTAAGTAGTGTATTGAATTGTGTTTAGAATAAAACCTTTTAAAGACACTCGAGTTGTCCGCCATACTTGTTCTGGTCGCCCTTTCCAGAGGGTAGTTTATTGAGCTGTAAGAAGCAGCCGATAAAAATCTGGACAGTTGTAAACCGTGGTAGGGATCGTTGTCGAAGAACACGGTGCCGAGCGGGGAACGCCCGTCGTTGAAGAACATCGTCGGGACCACAAAAACGCCACCACAACGAGCAAAAAGCTAAGAGCCAACAGGGCCGTCAAAGGGCTAAAGCAGCCACCGCGACGGAGCAACCGAAGGCGAGCTAACGAGGCCGTTGAAGGCAAAAGAAGTACCGCAGCTGCAAGTAAGGCGGAGCTGCGCCAACTACTGGTAAAGGAACCAATAGTTACTGAGCAAAGTAAAGTGGAGCCGTGTCAACTACTGGTAAAGGAACCAATAGTTACCGAACTAACCACCAAAGAGTCAACACTTGGCCGTCAAAGGAGACAAGCCAACGCTGCTGAGACTCAACGCAATTGCTACCACGACATCGAAGAATCGACGTCGCAGGGCAGCCGTATCGTTTATCGTTGTTACCGAGGCCCAACTGCTAACCGTCTTTGATCTCTTCAGTTAAACTGATCAAGAACCAAGAGGGAAGTAAGATGGCTGGCAACGAACTAGAATTGGAGGACCAAGAACAGGAGTGGTCCAGAGCGAGAAAAATCCTCACAACAAACATGCACCTTCTCATCGCCACGACCAGTTTACCGGAGAGTGAACCGGTCGAAAGAAGTATGGAAACGCTGTTCATCAATTACAAAAACTTCCTTAGCACAAGCTTTGAATATACCGCAACACTAGAGGAGATGGAAGACTCGATGGATGAGGATGAGTTCAAGAGGCGACAGGGCAACGCCCTAGCAAAGAAAAATACCACCATACGAGAGTACCACACTACCGTAGAAACACTATGGTTTACGCAAGCAGAACCCAAAATAGACGCTTTCATTACAGAGTTTAAATCAACTTTTGACAAGACTGAGGCACTCAGTAGAGACAAAACAACACTGCGGACACAGCAGGAGTACCAAAGTACCAAACTTGACCAAAAACTCGATGAAATCAGAAACGCCGTGAGTACCTGGAAAGACTACCAACCACATGGAACAAAGAAATGGAGATTCCTTTCGTCATTAAAAGAAGACAAAGAAGACCTGATGAAAAAATGGAAACATCAATGGGACAAAGACGAAGATCGTGACAGTGAAATCACCATATACCAACGGGCCCTACCAACTGCCTTTAGTGTAGAACAAGACACTAACAGCAAACCCTTAACCACGTTTGACCTTGACATAGAGCAAGCACAAAGTGCAACCCACCCTCCGATCCTCACCAGCACACCAAGATCACCAAGACTCTTTGTGGACCCTGGTGTGGAACAAAGTAGTGGGGGACCTTTCGGTACGAACACCAGGGGGGAAACCAGCTCGATGTGTACCCAATCCAACGTTAAATACACCCAAGTAACATTACCAAAGTTCAACGGGAGAGGAAGAAACTATTGGCGTTGGAAGAAAGAATGGGCAAATATGGAAGCGCAAGCGAACTCGACAGGATTAGAAGACGTCAAAAAACATAATTTACTAGAGAGCTTAGGTAAAGACGTGAGGGATAAACTCGACCTAGGACATTCCAAGGATGCGGGGGACATCTTTAGGATACTGGAGTGCTATTATGGAGACATTGGCATCACGACAACAGAAATCCTGGAGGATATACTAACCCGGCCAGATGTACGAGAGGGCCAAGCGGCGGGGACATTGGAGTTAATCACGGCTGTGGAAAGAGCAATGACAGACCTCGCGGAATTGAAGTGCGAAAGCACCATGAACCACCCTTGGATAACCAGGTCGTTGGAATGCAAACTCCCTCACAGTATGCGAATGGACTGGTTTGCATACGCTAGCAGGCCTCACCACCGAGTCTGCATGGACAACCGTATGGACTATCTCTTGGAATTCTTAAAGGAACGTAAGTCCTTCCTACTCCAAGATATGACTGTGACGAAGTTATCATCCCCTGCCAATAAGCATGAGGGCCCCAAAAACTACGAGGGGCCCAAGAACTACGAAGGGACAGTAGGCCGAAAAAACGTAAGGAGGTCCTTCGCCGGCGCAACGACCATCGGAACGGAGGGGACGTGCACGGTGTGCGGCGGACGACACGAGCTATACCGTTGCATGACCTTCAGGAAAGCCACCCTCTCAGAAAAGACGAGTCATGTAAGAAGCGCAAAAGCGTGCACAAAGTGTCTTGGGGGTCACGAGGCCGACGGCCTTTGCACTCCCGGGTTCCTCTGCAGGAAGGAAGAATGCAAAAGGAGAAACGCCCCAGCGGATCACCACTACCTCCTATGCCCCAAAAAACCAACAGCTAAACTCGCTACTGGGAAAGAAAAAGGTGAAGAGAAAAAACAAACCTTGCATGAAGACCTATCCAATCAACTAGAAACCCTCAGCAAGACCCTTAAAGCATTTACAGGCAAAGCGACATTGAGCGTATACCAGGCAGGACAATGTGACCCAGACAACTTGAAAGAACACCCAGGCCTCTTCATGTTCGTGTCTACCAAGGCCGAGGGCGGAGTCAGTCTTGGAACCTTCGTAGATCCTGGTTCCGACACCAATTACATCACACACCAAGCGGCCAGGAAGCTTGGGTTGGTCGGCACACCAGCTTTAATAACCATCTGCGGAGTCGATAAAATGAAGGCGAGGAAAAAGAAAGGAACCAAGAGGTACCGTGTGACAATAGAGACACGGACCCCAAGGGGAACACTGAGGCACCACCAAATGATTTGCTATGGGCTGGACACTATATGCGAAGTGAGGCACGTAATAACGCCGGAACGCCTGCAGCAGTTCTTTCCAGGCATCAAGCTGGAAGATCTGACACGCCCGAAGAAAATAGACCTACTGATCAGTGTAAGAGAAGGGGCTATTGCCCCCCACACCTTACAAAAAGTTGGCAACCTAGTACTATCGGACGGTCCCCTAGGCAAGATCGTGAGTGGGACCCACCCCGCCCTTTTCGAGGACGTGGAATTAGAAAAACATCTGAGAAGCTTTAGGACAGCAGCATGCAGCTCAGAAGTCCTTGAATGGCTCAAGTGGGACAGCATCGGAGCCGCCTGCACTCCTGCATGCGGAGGGTGTCGTTGCGGAAAATGCCCACCTGGAGGAAAAGAAATGTCCTTGGCTGATGAAAAAGAACTTGAGATAATAAAGGCCGGGTTGACCTTCAAGGAGAGTGATGCTCACAGCAACCTGTCCCACTGGGACGCTAAGTACCCCTGGAGAGAGGACCCAGCATCCCTCCCCAATAACAGGAAGGCCGTGAAAGCAACGTTCTTAAGAACGGAGAAACAGCTCAAAAAAAATGTACAACTCGGTGTGGCTGGAAGAACAAGAGGTCCACGTGCATCGATTCCTGTGGAGGGACTCACCAACGGACGAAATTAAGGACTATGCCGTCGTAAGAGTGAACATGGGGGACAAACCCGCCGGATGCATCGCACAAGTAGCCATGCGCAAGACCGCGCAATTGCCCCAGTTCGCCGACATGAGGGAAGCCAAGGAAGTCATCGAAGAAAACGCCTACGTCGACGACCTTCTCGTCTCCCACAATAACCTACAACGCCTAGATGAGATCCTGAAAGGAGTAGAAAAGATCCTAGAAATCGGGGGGTTTTACCTTAAGCCTTGGGTCCGGTCAGGTCAAAGTGGGAGGAAGGACGAGCCGAAACCCACCTTGGTAACTATGGTGCTACCAAACCAACTAAAGGGAGAAGACAACAAAGCCCTAGGAGTTGGCTACCTCGTACTGGAAGACAAGCTTTTTGCGATGGCCTCTATTAATTTCTCAAAGAGAAAGAAGAAGATGAGGACCGGCATTGACCTCACCGAGGAAGAGGTAGACACAAAGACACCAAACCCATTAACTCGCCGTAATCTACTGAGCCAGGTCGCTGGGTTGTACGACCCCATCGGCCTAGTAACACCTGTGAAGCAGAAAGGCGTGATCCTAGTAAGGAAAGCCTTCCAAGAAGCCGGTAAACTCACCAAAGACACTTGGGATGAACCCCTCTCCGAAGAGCTCCGAGCAAGCGCTGTAGAACTGTTCAAAGAATACACCCGTCTGAGCCGTGTCAAATTCTGCAGGAGCCTCACACCCCCCAACTGGAGGGGCAAACCTTGGGGGGTTACGTTCTCTGATGGGAGCAGTGAATCCTACGGTGCCGCATTATACTTCCGCTGGGAAACTTCAAACGGTATAGTCACTCGCCTAGTGGAATCGAAAGCCAAGTTAACCCCCCTCGACCAGAAGGGCGACGCAGTTAAAGCAGAAGTTTGTGGGGCCGTCTTCGCCACCCGCCTGAAAGAGTACGTACTGAAGCATGGAAGGTTAGGCGTAGAGAAATGGTTCCACTTCGTTGACAGCCAGACAGTGCTAGGAGCCATTCAGAGGGAAAGCTATGGGTTCCAGACGTTCTTTGCAAACAGAGTCGGGGAGATTCAAAAGGCTGGACCTGTAACCGACTGGTGGTGGATCCCAGGCGAAGTCAATGTCGCCGACCTAGTCACAAGAGGGTGCTCGCCCGAAGGGCTCAATAGCAACTCCGTGTGGCAAAAAGGACCCAAGTTTCTATCCAGTCCAGTCGAGGAGTGGCCCATGAAATCCGCCGCGATGGTGGCAGCCGAAGCCAGGGAAACAGTCAACAAACTCCAGAGGAAAGCCTTCACCGCGGTTCTTACCAGGGCTCAAGTAAAAGGAGGACAAGGAACCGTGAAGCCAACCCCTGAAACCGCGGAAGATGGGGCGCTGTGGGGGGCCGCGCTCGTAAAACAGGTGGACCCAAAAAGGTATAGCTCCTTGACCAAACTCTGTAAGGTCATTAGTTACGTTCGGAGAGCCGTGAGGAAGTGGCTAGTCTGTTCAGGGAGAGCCCCTACTCCAGTAAAGTGGGAGGCAACACTGACAGTAGGAGAACTCAAAGCTGCGTTCCTAGACCTATGCCTGGCCACCCAACAAGGAATCACATTCCCTGTAACAACGCTTAACAGGCTCGTTGTTAGCAAGGACAAAGCCTCTGGATTACTGCAGTGCTACGGCAGAGTTCAGAGTTTCAGCCAAGGAGAGCTCGGCGTTCCCCTCGGGGTACCCTTAGTTCCCTACAATGCCTGGCTCAGCACCCTTCTCGCGCAGGAAGCCCACGAAATCAACCACGAGGGCGTTGCCGGAACACTACTCCGGGTAAGGTCCAGGGCTTGGGTAGTACAGGGGCCGAGGGTCGTCAGAAAAATCATCGATTCTTGCGTGCATTGCCGTAAAGCCAAAGCAAGGACGTGCGAACAGATGATGAGCGACCTCCCCCTTGAACGAACCGAACCAGCCTCACCCTTCGAGTTGACAGCACTTGACCTCTTTGGCCCTTACACCATCAGAGATACTGTTAGACGGAGGACGAAGATGAAGGTGTGGGGTGTAGTGTTTAGCTGCATGGCGTCAAGGGCGATACACGCCGACATCGTAGAAGACTTGTCAACAGAAGGATTCCTAAAGACATACCAGCGCTTCACGGCTCTCAGGGGCCACCCGAGAAAACTTTGGTCAGACCAAGGGACCAATTTTGTAGGTGCCAGACCAGTGCTGAAGGAGCTTTATAGGTTCCTAAATACTATTGACAAGGACCAAATCCAGACAAAGGCAGCAGTCGCAGGGACCGACTGGACTTGGGTGCTTCACCCAGCTGACTCCCCGCACCGAAACGGAGCAGCCGAAGCAGCAGTCCGCGTACTCAAGAGGGCACTAAATAACGTTGGCGAAGAGGGTAACTTGACAGCACTGGAGTTCCAAACCCTCCTCTACATAGCAGCCAACTTGTCCAACGAGAGGCCCGTCGGTGCCAGGGCTCAGGTGCGGGACGAACTAGTCGGGGTCATCACCCCTAATACGCTCCTACTTGGCCGTTCTGGGCCTAGCGGGGACATTCAAGGATTCGAGTACCCAACCTACCCTGTCGTAAGACTGAGGGCGATTCAAATTGAAGTCAATGAGTTCTGGAAGCGCTGGAGTCAGCTGGCGGGCCCGAGCCTTTTCATCCGACAAAAGTGGCATACGCTCACCAGGAATATCGCAGTCGGAGACTTGGTGTGGTTGGCAGACCAGAATGCATTGAGGGGCCGATTCAGGCTAGGTCGAGTCGTGGAGGTATATCCCGATGCGAAAGGCGTGGTACGAGACGCAAAGGTGAAAACCTGCCAGAGTTGTCCAGTCTCCGATGGACGTCGCAAGAGGAGTCAAGGGGTGGAAAGCCATCTCTCCACCACCCTCCACAGGGATGTTAGGCGGCTGGTAGTCCTACTACCAGTGGAGGAGCAGGAGTAAACCATCGCTGCAGAATACCCGACCTACCCCTCCACCAATTGGTGGAGTGTTTCGGTTAAGGATCAAGACCCCCCCCCCCCCCCCCCCAGGATACCGTGAGGACACTTATTCATTCTGGACTGATTGACATGTAATCAATGTACTTTGTTTAGGGAACAAACCCTTAATTACGCACATCGTGTGAAATGTGTAATGCGTGTAGGTAGCGCGTTCCTGTTTAAGGACGTGACTTTATGTACTTTAGGTAAATGTTACATCTGCTTAAGTCTTAATTATTATCATTGATGGATTAATTGTAATCTGTAACCTCTAAAACTGTTTGGATTGTTGTTGTGGCTTACTTGGGTTCAAGAACCAGGAAGCCAAGTGGGAGGTGTAGAACTTTCTAGCAGTTATTCAGCGCATTCTGTACGGAATCAGAGTGGAATCGTCATCAAAGCGATCGCAATCAAAGCCTTAACATCCAAGGCACTTCTTACATATAACCAACCCCTTATTTGTGTGTTTTCATCTGTAACTGATCATCAGAACCTGTATGCTTTGCCGGTTTACAACCTATTAAGTAGTGTATTGAATTGTGTTTAGAATAAAACCTTTTAAAGACACTCGAGTTGTCCGCCATACTTGTTCTGGTCGCCCTTTCCAGAGGGTAGTTTATTGAGCTGTAAGAAGCAGCCGATAAAAATCTGGACAATAACAGTCCAGTACAGTGAATACAAATGATATGAGATATGGAACAAATCCAGGATACACAGCAATGATCTCAAAGGTCCTCGTTAGGTCTTTTCAGGCAGTTCTCAGGTACCTTAACACTGCAGCATTTAGCATCTAAACATCACTGAAACAAACACAAAGAAAGTGCATCAGAGCAAATGCATAATTTCCTGATTTTCAAATATTAATTAAAATGATTCCTTAAGAGATATGCAAATATTTTCAAGGGATCCTTGTTCAGGGTGATACCGACTATTATGATGGTAAATTTCAAGTCATTCCGAGATACTTTTTTTTTTTGACGAAACTCAGCTCACTGTCAAAGTGCATCAGGGCAAATGGATAATTTCCTGATTTCAAAAATTCATTAAATTTGACATCCAATGTTATATTTCCAACCAGTTTATGGACACATTTATCACTTTGTATCTTCTGTTTTTAATACTTTGTGTAAATGTACACTGAAGTGTAAGAGTGTGTGGCTCTTCTCTCTGATTTTAGAGAATCTGATGATTTTTTCACATTAAGCCCTGAGATGGACATGAGGAACTCTGGTGGTTTTCCTGGATGTTGTCGATACCAGAAGAAATAATCACCAGCAGCAGCAGATGTGTGATATTTGTAGGACAGAGAGACAGACGTGTCTTCTGAAGTGAACTCTTCAGTCTTGACTGGAGTCAGTTCTTCACAGTTGATGCCTGAAGGAGAAAATAATGATGTCAAAGACAATTCACATTCAGATGTTATTGGAATGAGAACTTTTTGTGTCTTCTAATGTAACAAACCTGTTAGAGTGTTAAGAAGCAGCAGAGAAAATACAGAGTGATGCAGTGACAGCATGTTGAATAAAGGTCATGTTAATGGTTTGTATCTTGAACTCTGCTGAATATGGAAGCTCCTCTCTCCTCTATAGTTCAGTAACAACTCAGCTCCTCCCTGAATCTCTGCGTCTCCTCTTAGATCTGTATTTTCTCTTCTCTCTGTTACACTTCCTCCTGCTTCACACTGACTGCAGCATTTTGTTCAAGCTGAAGGTGGACCGTCTTTAGTCTGTTTGTGGAACCATTGTGTTTTTGGACCTTTTCTACACAAAACACAGTGTCATCAGCAAACATCTAAACATCACTGGAAACAAACACAAAGAAAGTGCATCAGAGCTAATGGATCATTTCATGATTTTCAAAAATTCATTAAAATTATTCCTTAAGAGATTTGCAAATATTTTCAACGGATCCTTGTTCAGGGTGATACCGACTATAATGATGGTTAATTTCAAGTAATTCCGAGATACTTTTTGTTTTTGAGAAGAAAGTCAGCTCACTGTCAAAGTGCATCAGGGCAAATTTAAAAAATCCTGATTTTCCAAAATTCATTAACATTATTCCTTAAGAGATATGTGAATATTTTCAAGGGATCCTTGTTCAGGGCGATGCCGACTATTATGATGGTAAATTTTAAGTAATTCTGAGATACTCTTTGTTTTTGAGAAGAAAGTCAGAAAATATGACAATCCAATGTTATATTTCCAACCAGTTTATGGACACATTCATCACATTGTATCTTCTGTTTTTAAAGGTCCCCTATTGTGAAAAATCAACTTTTTGATCTTTTAGTACTTATATTTGGGACTCAGTGGGCCATACCAGTCCCCAAAATGTGAAAAAACAAGACTCAGTCATGTTTTAGTGGTTCCACTTTGTGTAAGTATAGGCGATAAAACATGCAATGTTTACACCTCCCGACCAAGTGACGACAGTGCGGACATTTCACCGTGAATGTTGGCACCCCGCCAGGCAGAGTACTTCACAGAGTACTTCACAGAGTACTTCACAGAGTACTTCACAGAGTACTTCACAGAGTACTTCACAGCTCCACCGTAGCTCCCCCTTGTCCCTGTGAAATACGAGTGTGCAGGCGAGGGAGAAAGAGTGGCTGCACAGCGGAGCACAGTGTTTTACACAAACTTCTAGCCTCAGAGGATTTTTGTGTCCAGTGGATATATTTTATTTATGAAAAAAATGTTCACAAGCTTCACAAGCCCTTTGTTGTTGATCGCATATGTAAATTCCTATGCTGGAGGGACACCTTGAACGCACCAGTTACGTGCCTGCAGTTAGCGTGTGGCTTGTGTGGATCGGTGATATGAGGAGCACGCGTTTGAAAGCACTGCAGAAAGATGTAGATGTTGTCCTATATTTCTTCTCAACCAAAGGCTGCCTTTCTGTCGTGTTTCCCATTCTCTCCTCGTGTTGTTGATCCACACACCAGTTGGAGCCGCAGTTACAGTGGTGCGTTCAGGGTCTTTTTCTAGCATGGGAATTTACATACACGCCGTGCCGCGCATTAATCGTTTTTCTTCTATTTTTTTATGATCGCGAGAAGCCAAAATTGTGGTCACTCTATACATTACGGTGAAACTCAGTAACAACAGGTAAACGGACATTGCTATGGGGTATATGGAGCGGGGGTTGTGACGACGCTGCATGACAATAGGTGATAAGTGGCGACGGTATGGCTGTGGATAGTAAGTTAGATCAACACTCCCCTGGAAGCAGTGGATGTGTGTTTACCTGGGTCTCATTCACATGTAAATGTTCAGGCACAAAACCGAGCGTTCTGAAAAAGGCTGTGTGGCAGTGGGGCTTGGTTAGAGCGACGGCTGCTGGAGAGAAGGGAGGAGTGGCTCAGCCGGTGATCAGACAGCTGGACAGAATCAGGTAATCAGTCAGCTATATAAGCACGTTTGTAACCTGGTTCTGGTCTCTTGCAGTAGGCTGGGTCCACACACGGACAGAGAGAAAGAGAGAAAGAGAGAGGCGGAGAGACGGAGGGAAGAACAGTGAACGTTTGCGGAGAAAGCGCAGCAGAGCGCGGACGCAGCAACTCTGTCTACCTTTGTTTGTTTTGGTTATTTCTGTTGCAATAAACTGGTCAATTTACTCACTCTCAGCCATCTCGTCGTCTTTCCGGAACCCCAGTGAGTGGAAAGCTCACAGGCTGTTTTGGCAGAGTTATTGAACTGTTATTGTGCTTCATCCTTATGATATTTTGACTAAAGCATGACACAGACATGTTCATTAGGGCACCAGGAACTAGTTTAACTTGGGTTAATAGGGTATAATATGGGACCTTTAATACTTTGTGTAAATGTACACTGAGGTGTAAGAGTGTGTGGCTCCCTCTAGTGGATGTAGTGTTTTTGTACAGAGTTGTGGTGTTTCCTGTCACTGTGGGCCTCACAGCACAGTAGTAAACAGCAGAGTCTGTCACTGCAGCAGAGGAGATGATCATTCTGATCAGGTTTTGTTCCACTTTAATCTTCAGTCCAGGTCTTGGATCAAATCCTACAGTTCCTGATCCTAAGTGAGAGATGAGGAACTCTGGTGGTTTTCCTGGATGTTGTCGATACCAGAAGAAATTATCATTAGCAGCAGCAGATTTGTGATATTTGTAGGACAGAGAGACAGACGTGTCTTCTGAAGTGAACTCTTCAGTCTTGACTGGAGTCAGTTCTTCACAGTTGATGCCTGAAGGAGAAAATAATGATGTCAAAGACAATTCACATTCAGATGTTATTGGAATGAGAACCTTTTGTGTCTTCTAATGTAACAAACCTGTTAGAGTGTTAAGAAGCAGCAGAGAAAATACAGAGTGATGCAGTGACAGCATGTTGAATAAAGGTCATGTTAATGGTTTGTATCTTGAACTCTGCTGAATATGGAAGCTCCTCTCTCCTCTATAGTTCAGTAACAACTCAGCTCCTCCCTGAATCTCTGCGTCTCCTCTTAGATCTGTATTTTCTCTTCTCTCTGTTACACTTCCTCCTGCTTCACACTGACTGCAGCATTTTGTTCAAGCTGAAGGTGGACCGTCTTTAGTCTGTTTGTGGAACCATTGTGTTTTTGGACCTTTTCTACACAAAACACAGTGTCATCAGCAAACATCTAAACATCACTGGAAACAAACACAAAGAAAGTGCATCAGAGCAAATGCATAATTTCCTGATTTTCAAATATTAATTAAAATGATTCCTTAAGAGATATGCAAATATTTTCAAGGGATCCTTGTTCAGGGTGATACCGACTATTATGATGGTAAATTTCATGTCATTCCGAGATACTTTTTTTTAGACTAAACTCAGCTCTCTGTCAAAGTGCATCATGGTAAATGGATAATTTCCTGAATTTCAAAAATGTGTTAAAATTAAGTCATTTTTGCATGTTCAGATGTTTAATTTCCGACAGACACAGAGAAGTCCCTGTCTTTCAAGTAGGATTCAAACCATTTTAAGGCTGTTCCATGAAGTCCTACCCAGTTGGTCTTGTCATATCGAGTAATACTAAGACTGAGATTCTGCCATTGTCTGTATTTAAGTGAATGTCATTATAGACTTTGACTAGAGTCGTCTCAGTGCTGTGGTCTAAATCCTGACTGGAAGACATGAAAACAGCTGTTCATCAACATGAAGTTGTTCAGCTGCATAAAAACAGCTTTTTCAATGATTTTACTGAGAAAAGGGAGGTTTGATATTGGTCTGTAATTGTTCATTCGTGAAGTGTCTAAATTGTTCTTTTTTAATAAAGGTTTGATAACAGAAGTTTTCAGGGCCTGTGGAAAGACCTGAAAGAAAAGAAGTGTTTACAATCTGTTGAAGATCTGAGGTCGTGCAGTTTGATCTGTTTTTGAAAAGGTTTGTTGTCAGAATATCAGTTCTTAAGGTCGATTATGTTAAATTGTGTCATGATATTTGAATTGGTTTTAAGTGAACACATGAACAACACAACTGCACCTGATGTTGAGACACTGACTGTTTGCCTGATTTTCTGAATTTTGTCAGTGAAGAATGAGGCAAATTCGCTTGTGTAAAGCAGTTCAGGAGCCACTGACACAGGAGGGTTTGTTAGCCTGTCGACTGTGGTCAACAAGACTCGTACGTTATTGTAGTTTTTGGTAATGATGTCAGTGAAGAAGGATTTCTCAGTTTCAAGTCTTTCTTTATAGACGTCATAGTGAACCTGGAGATTTGTTTTCCACCACTGATGTTCAGCTTTGACTATTTTTTCAATTTTTTTATCAACGTTCCATTTCTACATGGAGACTCTCTTTTTTTTCACCTTAGTGGGTGCAGTGACATCAATATTATGTGAATTTCTGCATTGAAATTATCATCAAGATCATTTACTGAGACCTAAGAGAGAGGGTGGGTGTGGAGGAGAAAGCCTGAATAAATGTTACATAGCTGTTTTCTGTGATATAGAGTTTTGTGATCATTTCACGAAGAAGAATTCAATCCAAAGAAAACATGTAAATAAAACATTGTAGGGCCCAGGACTAAACCCTGTGGTTCACCATAAGAAATCACAGCTTTAGAAATAAGAATAAAAAACCTTGAAGAGAAAATATGAGAATCCAATGTTATATTTCCAACCAGTTTATGGACACATTTATCACTTTGTATCTTCTGTTTTTAATACTTTGTGTAAATGTACACTGAGGTGTAAGAGTGTGTGGCTCCCTCTAGTGGATGTAGTGTTTTTGTACAGAGTTGTGGTGTTTCCTGTCACTGTGGGCCTCACAGCACAGTAGTAAACAGCAGAGTCTGTCACTGCAGCAGAGGAGATGATCATTCTGATCAGGTTTTGTTCCACTTTAATCTTCAGTCCAGGTCTTGGATCAGATCCTACAGTTCCTGTTCCTAAGTGAGAGATGAGGAACTCTGGTGGTTTTCCTGGATGTTGTCGATACCAATAAAATTCATCACTAGCAGCAGCAGATTGGTGATATTTGTAGGACAGAGAGACAGACGTGTCTTCTGAAGTGAACTCTTCAGTCTTGACTGGAGTCAGTTCTTCACAGTTGATGCCTGAAGGAGAAAATAATGATGTCAAAGACAATTCACATTCAGATGTTATTGGAATGAGAACTTTTTGTGTCTTCTAATGTAACAAACCTGTTAGAGTGTTAAGAAGCAGCAGAGAAAATACAGAGTGATGCAGTGACAGCATGTTGAATAAAGGTCATGTTAATGGTTTGTCTCTTGAACTCTGCTGAATATGGAAGCTCCTCTCTCCTCTATAGTTCAGTAACAACTCAGCTCCTCCCTGAATCTCTGCGTCTCCTCTTAGATCTGTATTTTCTCTTCTCTCTGTTACACTTCCTCCTGCTTCACACTGACTGCAGCATTTTGTCTCTTTAACAAGGTTCTGGATCTCTTGCTTCCTTCTGGACTTTGGAGGTCTTGTTGGTTTCCAGTCTTTCTTCTTCCAAACCTTTCTGCTCTGTAGGAGTAGATCAGATCGCCCATTTTCTCCAGTTTCTTCTCCACTGTTCCTCTGATTCCATCAAGGATCTTGATCAGATCTTCATCAATTGTTGTCCACTCTTTCTTGCTGCTGGACTTTGGTCACTTTACCTGAGGTCTGTGGCCTTCAATGTTCTTCTCCAAAGCAGGTTGCAGGTGACTTGGTTCCAAGTTCTCTGATGTTGTGCTTGAATTGCTTTCAGCCACTGAGGTTCTGATGCTAGGTGGACTGTGGGTTAACCTCTTCTTCACTGATGTCCTCAGTACCGGGGGCAGCATCACATGCAGCGACAAAAGCGTCATTAAACCATGTCTAACTTTAACAAACACAGACATGCTGCATACCCACAGAAAGGTCAGAAACTCAGCTAAAAGCTCATATAAACCATTCTTATGTTCACCAAACACAGTTAAAACACAGACGGATCAAACCAGCAGGAGTGGAAAAAACTGTTACAGCGCACTCATTGAAAATTGGCAGTGGAGCATCAGCGTGATTATCTAAACAAAAAAAATATGTGTCGACTGGACAGCGGAGAATCTACAGTTTCCAGCGGTACCATTTTTATCACTCTACGACCAAGATTCATGGATCCAGCTCCAAAATAAGAGCAAAACAACAACTGACTTTCAAGAAATACAACCAGAAATGTTGTCTTACCTTTGCTGTTTATCAAAACAAGTTATTTCCACCAGAACAAAACCACTTCTAATGAAGAACTACACTTCCCAGCATGCTTTGGGAACAAATCCAGGTCTGATTGATCATTACAGAGCGACATCAGATCGTTCTGATTACAGAAGGGCGAATGTCTGCACAATGGGTCATATGCATTTATGTCCTTTTGACTCGCTAATGAAGTGATTCACACACATTTGGAGACCGGGGTCTGATTCTCTTGGTTTAGACGTTTAAAGCGAGCTGTCAATCACCCTAATTGACCAAGGTAAGCCAGAGCTATGGCGCTGCGTAACTGAAGACGCTGCGGAGTCACAGAGTTATTATTACGCACCGCACAGGAAGCATCTATTTAAGGCGAGTTATTATACTTCTTTTTTTTTTTTTTTCAAAACTAGTTCTTTTTAGACCAGTAGTGACATATAAATAAAACTAAATGGTTTTTAATAATTTGGTACCTAAGAAATCTCAAATGGCACAGATGGTGCCAAACTGAGCCAAAAGTGAGAACGCCCAGACATCTCTTTACTAAAACATCTGTAATTTCACTCTGCTTCATTTCAGCAGCATCAGACTTTGCACAGCTCATGTCCACATGTTGTTACATGACCTCCATGTGTTTTTAAGCTCCTACTGCATATTTTAAAGGTGATATTTGCTTTGAAATGCAATATTTTTTTAGGCGAGAGAAAAAAATCCTTCAGTTATGCTGTGTTCCATGTACATTTACTCTGACACAGTGACATCTACAGTGAAACTTACACCTTTGGTGGAATCTCACAAGTGTTATCTGTAGTTTGATACCAAGATAATCCACATAGATCTTGTAACTGCAGAGATTTACTCTATTTAGTTTAGGCATGTCATTTTAGAGCAGGGACTCCAAAAAGAGGTTCAGGGAAGAAGAGGTTAAATATTTGAGTCCAACATTGTTTTTCTCATTGTCATATGAAAGAAACATGATGACAAACACTGAGGTGTAAGAGTTTGTGGCTCCCTCTAGTGGATGTAGTGTTTTTGTACAGAGTTGTGGTGTTTCCTGTCACTGTGGGCCTCACAGCACAGTAGTAAACAGCAGAGTCTGTCACTGCAGCAGAGGAGATGATCATTCTGATCAGGTTTTGTTCCACTTTAATCTTCAGTCCAGGTCTTGGATCAGATAATATGGTCTCTGTCCCTGAGTGAGAGATGAGGAACTCTGGTGGTTTTCCTGGATGTTGTCGATACCAGAAGAAATAATCACCAGCAGCAGCAGATTGGTGATATTTGTAGGACAGAGAGACAGACGTGTCTTCTGAAGTGAACTCTTCAGTCTTGACTGGAGTCAGTTCTTCACAGTTGATGCCTGAAGGAGAAAATAATGATGTCAAAGACAATTCACATTCAGATGTTATTGGAATGAGAACTTTTTGTGTCTTCTAATGTAACAAACCTGTTAGAGTGTTAAGAAGCAGCAGAGAAAATACAGAGTGATGCAGTGACAGCATGTTGAATAAAGGTCATGTTAATGGTTTGTATCTTGAACTCTGCTGAATATGGAAGCTCCTCTCTCCTCTATAGTTCAGTAACAACTCAGCTCCTCCCTGAATCTCTGCGTCTCCTCTTAGATCTGTATTTTCTCTTCTCTCTGTTACACTTCCTCCTGCTTCACACTGACTGCAGCATTTTGTCTCTTTAACAAGGTTCTGGATCTCTTGCTTCCTTCTGGACTTTGGAGGTCTTGTTGGTTTCCAGTCTTTCTTCTTCCAAACCTTTCTGCTCTGTAGGAGTAGATCAGATCGCCCATTTTCTCCAGTTTCTTCTCCACTGTTCCTCTGATTCCATCAAGGATCTTGATCAGATCTTCATCAATTGTTGTCCACTCTTTCTTGCTGCTGGACTTTGGTCACTTTACCTGAGGTCTGTGGCCTTCAATGTTCTTCTCCAAAGCAGGTTGCAGGTGACTTGGTTCCAAGTTCTCTGATGTTGTGCTTGAATTGCTTTCAGCCACTGAGGTTCTGATGCTCGGTGGACTGTGGGTTAACCTCTTCTTCACTGATGTCCTCAGTACCGGGGGCAGCATCACATGCAGCGACAAAAGCGTCATAAAACCATGTCTAACTTTAACAAACACAGACATGCTGCATACCCACATAAAGGTTAGAAACTCAGCTAAAAGCTCATATAAACCATTCTTATGTTCACGAAACACAGTTAAAACACAGACGAATCAAACCAGCAGGAGTGGAAAAAACTGTTGCAGCGCACTCATTGAAAATTGGCAGTGGAGCATCAGTGTGATTATGTAAACAAAAAAAACATGTGTCGACTGGACAGCGGAGAATCTACAGATTCCAACGGTACCATTTTTATCACTCTACGACCAAGATTCATGGATCCAGCTCCAAAATAAGAGCAAATCAACAACTGACTTTCAAGAAATACAAGCAGAAATGTTGTCTTACCTTTGCTGTTTATCAAAACAAGTTATTTCCACCAGAACAAAACCACTTCTAATGAAGAACTACACTTCCCAGCATGCTTTGGGAACAAATCCCGGTCTGATTGATCATTACAGAGCGACATTAGATCGTTCTGATTAGAGAAGGGCGAATGTCTGCACAAATGCGTCATATGCATTTATGTCCTTTTGACTCGCTAATGAAGTGATTCACACACATTTGGAGACCGGGGTCTGATTCTATTTGTTTAGAGGTTTAAAACGAGCTGTCAATCACCCTAATTGACCAAGGTAAGCCAGAGCTATGGCGCTGCGTAACTGAAGACTCTGCAGAGTCACAGAGTTGTTATTACGCACCGCACAGGGAGCATCAATTTCAGGCGAGTTATTATACTTTTTTTTTTTTTTTTCAAAACAAGTTCTTTTCAGATCTGTAGTGACATATTAATAAAATTAAATGGGTTTTTAATAATTTGGTACCTAAGAAATCTCAAATGGCACAGATGGTGCCAAACTGAGCCAAAAGTGATGTCGCCCAGACATCTCTTTACTAAAACCTCTGTAATTTCACTCTGCTTCATTTCAGCAGCATCAGACTTTGCACAGCTCATGTCCACATGTTTTTACATGACCTCCATGTGTTTTTAAGCTCCTACTGCATATTTTAAAGGTGATATTTGCTTTGAAATGCAATATTTTTTTAGGCGAGAGAAAAAAATCCTTCAGTTATGCTGTGTTCCATGTACATTTACTCTGACACAGTGACATCTACAGTGAAACTTACACCTCTGGTGGAATCTCACAAGTGTTATCTGTAGTTTGATACCAATATAATACACATAGAGCTTGTAACTGCAGAGATTTACTCTATTTAGTTTGGGCATGTCATTTAGAGCAGGGACTCCAAAAAGAGGGTCAGGGAAGAAGAGGTTAAATATTTGAGTCCAACATTGTTTTTCTCATTGTGAAACTCTAAAAAGCTCACAGTCAGATTCTCTGTCATATGAAAGAAACATGATGACAAACACTGAGGTGTAAGAGTTTGTGGTTCCCTCTAGTGGATGTAGTGTTTTTGTACAGAGTTGTGGTGTTTCCTGTCACTGTGGGCCTCACAGCACAGTAGTAAACAGCAGAGTCTGTCAATGCAGCAGAGGAGATGATCATTCTGATCAGGTTTTGTTCCACTTTAATCTTCAGTCCAGGTCTTGGATCAAATCCTACAGTTCCTGAAGCCGAGTGAGAGATGAGGAACTCTGGTGGTTTTCCTGGATGTTGTCGATACCAGAAGAAATATTCACTAGTAAAAGTAGATTTGTGATATTTGTAGGACAGAGAGACAGACGTGTCTTCTGAAGTGAACTCTTCAGTCTTGACTGGAGTCAGTTCTTCACAGTTGATGCCTGAAGGAGAAAATAATGATGTCAAAGACAATTCACATTCAGATGTTATTGGAATGAGAACTTTTTGTGTCTTCTAATGTAACAAACCTGTTAGAGTGTTAAGAAGCAGCAGAGAAAATACAGAGTGATGCAGTGACAGCATGTTGAATAAAGGTCATGTTAATGGTTTGTATCTTGAACTCTGCTGAATATGGAAGCTCCTCTCTCCTCTATAGTTCAGTAACAACTCAGCTCCTCCCTGAATCTCTGCGTCTCCTCTTAGATCTGTATTTTCTCTTCTCTCTGTTACACTTCCTCCTGCTTCACACTGACTGCAGCATTTTGTTCAAGCTGTAGGTGGACCGTCTTTAGTCTGTTTGTGGAACCATTGTGTTTTTGGACCTTTTCTACACAAAACACAGTGTCATCAGCAAACAACTAAGCATCACTGGAAACAAACACAAAGAAAGTGCATCAGAGCAAATGGATCATTTCCTGATTTTCAAAAATTCATTAAAATTATTCCTTAAGAGGTTTGCAAATATTTTCAACAGATCCTTGTTCAGGGCGATACCGACTTTTATGATAGTAAATTTCAAGTCATTCCGAGATAAAACATTTTTTATTAGACTAAACTCAGCTCACTGTCAAAGTGCATCAGGGCATATGGATAATTTCTCGAATTTCAAAAATTCATCAAAATTATTCCTTAAAAGATATGCAAATATTTTCAGCGGATCCTTGTTCAGGGCGATACATGCATCTGTTATTCCCTTAACTACAGCGTTAAAGCTTCTTCTACACAAAGATTAAGACCACAGAGTGAAAACGATGAAAGTGCGAGTCTGTATATACTCAGATCACCTGCACTTCATCGTGACTGAACTCCATCCTCGTCATAAAGATCATTATTTTTATGTAGAGAAATGATCCAGTCTGCTTTAGATATGAAATGACCGATTGGAGACGCAGGAGAGGGAGAAGAGAACAGGGGCGGTGCGCAGAAATAAAAGGGCCGTTTGTCTGCACCAGATGAGGCAGATGAGGGGGCACTACCACTTTTATATTTATGTTGCTTTATCTTACTTTTAAATTAGTAGCAAAGTATTAAAGTAAAAAATTGTTACATCGAGATGCATCGATAATCGGTTTAGAATCGAATCGTTGACATCTGAATCGTAATCGAATCGAATCGTGATGTGACAAGAGATTCCAACCCCTAACTATTATGATGGTAAATTTCAAGTCATTCTGAGATACTTTTTGTTTTTGAGACTAAACTTTGGACTTTTTCTACACAAAACACAGTGTCATCAGCAAACATCTAAACATCACTGGAAACAAACACAAAGAAAGTGCATCAGAGCAAATGGATCATTTCCTGATTTTTTAAAAATTCATTAAAAATATTCCTTAAGAGATTTGCAAATATTTTCAACAGATCCTTGTTCAGGGCGATACCGACTATTATGATGGTGAATTTCAAGTCATTCTGAGATACTTTTTGTTTTTGAGAAGAAAGTCAGAAAATATGACAATCCAATGTTATGTTTCCAACCAGTTTATGGACACATTTATCACTTTGTATCTTCTGTTTTTAATACTTTGTGTAAATGTACACTGAGGTGTAAGAGTGTGTGGCTCCCTCTAGTGGATGTAGTGTTTTTGTACAGAGTTGTGGTGTTTCCTGTCACTGTGGGCCTCACAGCACAGTAGTAAACAGCAGAGTCTGTCACTGCAGCAGAGATGATCTGCAGATTCACTTGGTTTCTCTCCTGGTTCAGTTCAGCAGTCAGTCCAGAGTTCACAGCGTTCAAAACCTCAGGCTCTTTAGTGTCAGTGATCATGAGAAGATAGTGAGGAGCAGATCCAAGATCCTGTCGATACCACTGGAGATTTTGAGCTTTCACTGAGTAGTTACAGGACAGAGAGACACTTTGACCTTCTGCTGAAAACACTTCAGCTCTGTTGGCAGTAATATCATCTTCACAGCTGTGACCTAGTGAGAGAAACAACATTTGACAAACATCTAAACACATGATCCTGGTCACAGTAGAGTCAACACTTATCAGAGATGAAGTGGTGACATCTTTGAAATCTTTCATCTTCAACTGAAGCTAAAAATATCTTTGAGTTTGATCTTTTCTTGTGTGAATCAAACGCACCTAAAAGAGCAGAGAAGAAGAAAAGAGCAGCCACTTTTTCCATGTTTAGGTCTGAGAAATGTTGAAGTGTTCATTCAGTGAGATGAAGCTGTGAGTGCTTTGTGTTTGCGCTGATGTTCACAGCTGGAACTGAAGACTTCTGTACTGAGCAGACATCTCTACAGTCAGTGGGAGGAGCCTCGTCTGTCACATGACCTACACTTCTTCATAATGATAACAGTCCAGTACAGTGAATACAAATGATATGAGATATGGAACAAATCCAGAATACGCAGCAATGATCTCAAAGGTCCTCGTTAGGTCTTTTCAGGCAGTTCTCAGGTACCTTAACACTGCAGCATTTAGCATCTAAACATCACTGAAACAAACACAAAGAAAGTAAATCAGAGCAAATGGATCATTTCCTGATTTCCAAAAATTAATTAAAATTGTTCCTTAAGAGATATGCAAATATTTTCAAGGGATCCTTGTTCAGGGCGATGCAGACTATTATGATGGTAAATTTCAAGTCATTCCGAGATACTTTCTTTCTTTTTTTTTAGATTAGACTAAACTCAGCTCAATTTCAAAAATTCGTTAAAATTATTCCTTATGAGTTATGCAAATATTTCCAACAGATCCTTGTTCAGGACGATGCCGACTATTATGATGGTAAATTTTAAGTAATTCTGAGATACTTTTTGTTTTTGAGAAGAAAGTCAGAAAATATGACAATCCAATGTTATATTTCCAACCAGTTTATGGACACATTTATCACTTTGTATCTTCTGTTTTTAATACTTTGTGTAAATGTACACTGAGGTGTAAGAGTGTGTGGCTCCCTCTAGTGGATGTAGTGTTTTTGTACAGAGTTGTGGTGTTTCCTGTCACTGTGGGCCTCACAGCACAGTAGTAAACAGCAGAGTCAGAGAGCTGAAGCTTCTGGATCTTCAGAGGAACTGATCTTGTGCTTGAATTCAGAGTGGATGAAAATCTCTCCCTGAATTCTTCTGCTGTGGTTCCTTCACTCCGTGTAAAGCGGTTCAGGATGAATGTGGGACTGTTGTTTCCATGTTTGTACCAGAAGAGATATGGACTTGTTGAAGAGCTGTTATAGAGACAGTCAAGTGTTACTGTCTCACCTTCAGCAGCAGTCACTTCACTTTCCGCTTGCAGCACATTTTCTGTTTGTGCTCTGCCTTCTGTAAAACACCAACAAACAGAATCAGTGTGATGTTCAACAATCACTCAGTGTTGGATTATTATCAGAGAAACTCAGCTGTGTTCATACCAAGGAACAGAGAAAAAAAAAGCACTGAGACCAACAGAGACGTGGTCATATCTGCAGCGTTGACTTCACTGTGAGCTACAAGAAGAAGTGAGGAAACAAGAGCGTCCATGTCATGTGACCAGAGACAACAGTCACAGTCTGTGTGTGGCTCCCTCTAGTGGATGTAGTGTTTTTGTACAGAGTTGTGGTGTTTCCTGTCACTGTGGGCCTCACAGCACAGTAGTAAACAGCAGAGTCTGTCACTGCAGCAGAGATGATCTGCAGTTTGACTCCACGTTTGTCTTCATCCAGTTGACTGAAGAACTTTCTTTCTGACTTTAGAGAATCTGATGATGTTGTAAAATTAGACCCTGAGATGGACATGAGGAACTCTGGTGGTTTTCCTGGATGTTGTCGATACCAGAAGAAATAATCACCAGCAGCAGCAGATTGGTGATATTTGTAGGACAGAGAGACAGACGTGTCTTCTGAAGTGAACTCTTCAGTCTTGACTGGAGTCAGTTCTTCACAGTTGATGCCTGAAGGAGAAAATAATGATGTCAAAGACAATTCACATTCAGATGTTATTGGAATGAGAACTTTTTGTGTCTTCTCATGTAACAAACCTGTTAGAGTGTTAAGAAGCAGCAGAGAAAATACAGAGTGATGCAGTGACAGCATGTTGAATAAAGGTCATGTTAATGGTTTGTATCTTGAACTCTGCTGAATATGGAAGCTCCTCTCTCCTCTATAGTTCAGTAACAACTCAGCTCCTCCCTGAATCTCTGCGTCTCCTCTTAGATCTGTATTTTCTCTTCTCTCTGTTACACTTCCTCCTGCTTCACACTGACTGCAGCATTTTGTTCAAGCTGAAGGTGGACCGTCTTTAGTCTGT
This sequence comes from Microchirus variegatus, assembly GCF_963457635.1. Taxonomy (NCBI): domain Eukaryota; kingdom Metazoa; phylum Chordata; class Actinopteri; order Pleuronectiformes; family Soleidae; genus Microchirus; species Microchirus variegatus. The sequence continues at coordinate 10,379,527 of NC_139822.1, read as the reverse complement.
TTGTGGAACCATTGTGTTTTTGGACCTTTTCTACACAAAACACAGTGTCATCAGCAAACATCTAAACATCACTGGAAACGCACACAAAGAAAGTGCATCAGGGCAAATGGATCATTTCCTGATTTTGAAAATTCATTAAAAATATTCCTTAAGAGGTTTGCGAATATTTTCAACGGATCCTTGTTCAGGGCGATGTCGACTATTATGATGGTAAATTTCAAGTCATTCCGAGATACTTTTTTTTTTTTTTTAGATTAGACTAAACTCAGCTCAATTTCAAAAATTCATTAAAATTATTCCTTATGAGTTATGCGAATATTTTCAACAGATCCTTGTTCAGGGCGATACATGCATCTGTTATTGCCTTAATTACAGCGTTAAAGCGTCTTCTACACAAAGATTAAGACCACGGAGTGAAAACGATGAAAAGTGTGAGTCTGTATATACTCAGATCACCTGCACTTCATCGTGACTGAACTTCCTCCTCGTCATAAAGATCATTATTTTTATGTAGAGAAATGATCCAGTCTGCTTTAGATATGAAATGACCGCTTGGAGACGCAGGAGAGGGAGAAGAGAACAGGGGCGGTGCGCAGAAATAAAAGGGCCGTTTGTCTGCACCAGATGAGGCAGATGAGGGGGCTCTACCACTTTAATATTTATGTTGCTTTATCTTACTTTTAAATTAGTAGCAAAGTATTAAAGTAAAAAATTGTTTCATCGAGATGCATCGATAATCGGTTTAGAATCGAATCGTTGAGCTCTGAATCGTAATCGTATCGAATCGTGATGTGACAAGAGATTCCAACCCCTAACTATCATGATGGTGAATTTCAAGTCATTCCGAGATACTTTCTTTTTTTATAGATTAGACTAAACCCAGCTCAATTTCAAACATTTGTTAAAATTATTTCTTATGAGTTATGCACATATTTTCAACGGATCCTTGTTCAGGGCGATACCGACTATTATGATGGTAAATTTCAAGTCATTCCGAGATACTTTTTTTTTTTTGATTAGACTAAACTGAGCTCAATTTCAAAAACTCGTTAAAATTGTTCCTTATGAGTTATAAAAATATTTTCAACGGATACTTGTTCAGGGTGATACCGACTATTATGATGGTAAATTTTAAGTAATTCCGAGATACTTTTTGTTTTTGAGAAGAAAGTCAGAAAATATGACAATCCAATGTTATATTTCCAACCAGTTTATGGACACATTTATCACTTTGTATCTTCTGTTTTCAATACTTTGTGTAAATGTACACTGAGGTGTAAGAGTGTGTGGCTCCCTCTAGTGGATGTAGTGTTTTTGTACAGAGTTGTGGTGTTTCCTGTCACTGTGGGCCTCACAGCACAGTAGTAAACAGCAGAGTCTGTCACTGCAGCAGAGATGATCTCCAGATCTACTCGTTTGTCTGTTCTGTTGATGTGAGCAGAGAAACCAGAAATCTCTGCATTGGTGGATCCGTCCTCTGTGATGAGGAGCAGGAACTCTGGTCTGGATCTCTGCTGCTGTTGTTGGTACCACATGATATTGTAGATGCTCCCCTCATATTTACAGCTCAGCTTGATGTTTCCTCCCTCTGGTACAACTTCTTCAGAACTTTCTTCCTTGATGCTGTTCATAGAACCCATGGCTGCAAAATGAATAGAATTCATGTGGTTGGACTGTAAGAGATTCTAATATCAAGAGACTCAAGAGGTTCAAACGTTGACAGATGATCCTCTAGTGATGAAATGTAGAAGAAGAAGATGATGTTAAAGCAGCAGGTGAAGTGACACAAACTCACCTATGAAGTGAGATAAAGATAGAAAGAGGTAAAACATCATGTCTTTGGAGATGTTGAAGCCAAACAGAAAACAGATGAACAATGTTCTTCCTCTAAACAGCCTCTCTGCTGCACAGACCTTCTCCTCAACATCAAGCTCATTCTGCTTTGACTTCCTGTGGAGACACAAACCATCTCATTGGCTGAGTCGGCTTCCAGGGGGCGGGGCCATCTGATCACCCTCTGAGAGATTCCTTCTTCTTAAGTTTAGCTTCATGTTCAAAAGAATCTCAAGTGGATCATAAGAAACCACTGAGGTGTAAGAGTGTGTGGCTCCCTCTAGTGGATGTAGTGTTTTTGTACAGAGTTGTGGTGTTTTCTGTCACTGTGGGCCTCACAGCACAGTAGTAAACAGCAGAGTCTGTCACTGCAGCAGAGGAGATGATCATTCTGATCAGGTTTTGTTCCACTTTAATCTTCTGTCCAGGTCTTGGATCAGATAATATCGTTTCTGTTCCTGAGTGAGAGATGAGGAACTCTGGTGGTTTTCCTGGATGTTGTCGATACCAGAAGAAATAATCATCATAAGCAGCAGATTTGTGATATTTGTAGGACAGAGAGACAGACGTGTCTTCTGAAGTGAACTCTTCAGTCTTGACTGGAGTCAGTTCTTCACAGTTGATGCCTGAAGGAGAAAATAATGATGTCAAAGACAATTCACATTCAGATGTTATTGGAATGAGAACTTTTTGTGTCTTCTAATGTAACAAACCTGTTAGAGTGTTAAGAAGCAGCAGAGAAAATACAGAGTGATGCAGTGACAGCATGTTGAATAAAGGTCATGTTAATGGTTTGTATCTTGAACTCTGCTGAATATGGAAGCTCCTCTCTCCTCTATAGTTCAGTAACAACTCAGCTCCTCCCTGAATCTCTGCGTCTCCTCTTAGATCTGTATTTTCTCTTCTCTCTGTTACACTTCCTCCTGCTTCACACTGACTGCAGCATTTTGTTCAAGCTGAAGGTGGACCGTCTTTAGTCTGTTTGTGGAACCATTGTGTTTTTGGACCTTTTCTACACAAAACACAGTGTCATCAGCAAACATCTAAACATCACTGGAAACAAACACAAAGAAAGTGCATCAGAGCAAATGGATCATTTCCTGAATTTCAAAAATTCATTAAAATTATTCCTTAAGAGATATGCAAATATTTTAACAGATCCTTGTTCAGGGCGATGTCGACTATTATGATGGTAAATTTCAAGGAATTCCAAGATACTTAGTTTTTTTTGGAGATTAGACTAAATTCAGCTCAATTTAAAAAATTCGTTAAAATTATTCCTTATGAGTTATGCAAATATTTTCAACAGATACTTGTTCAGGGTGATACCAACTGTTATGATGGTAAATTTCAAGTCATTCTGAGATACTTTTTTTTTTTTGATTAGACTAAACTCAGCTCAATTTCAAAAACTCGTTAAAATTATTCCTTAAGAGATATGCAAATATTTTCAACAGATCCTTGTTCAGGGCGATACCGACTATTATGATGGTAAATTTCAAGGAATTCCGAGATACTTTCTTTTTTTTGATTAGACTAAACTCAGCTCAATTTCAAAAACTCGTTAAAATTGTTCCTTAAGAGATATGCAAATATTTTCAACGGATACTTGTTCAGGGCGATACCAACTGTTATGATGGTAAATTTCAAGTCATTCTGAGATACTTTTTGTTTTTGAGAAGAAAGTCAGAAAATATGACAATCCAATGTTATATTTCCAACCAGTTTATGGACACATTTATCACATTGTATCTTCTGTTTTTAATACTTTGTGTAAATGTACACTGAGGTGTAAGAGTGTGTGGCTCCCTCTGGTGGATGTAGTGTTTTTGTACAGAGTTGTGGTGTTTCCTGTCACTGTGGGCCTCACAGCACAGTAGTAAACAGCAGAGTCTGTCACTGCAGCAGAGATGATCTGCAGTTTGACTCCACGTTTGTCTTCATCCAGTTCACTGAAGAACCTTCTCTCTCATTTTAGAGAATCTGATGATTTTTTCACATTAAGCCCTGAGATGGACATGAGGAACTCTGGTGGTTTTCCTGGATGTTGTCGATACCAGAAGAAATCATCATTTGAATCAGCAGATTTGTGATATTTGTAGGACAGAGAGACAGACGTGTCTTCTGAAGTGAACTCTACAGTCTTGACTGGAGTCAGTTCTTCACAGTTGATGCCTGAAGGAGAAAATAATGATGTCAAAGACAATTCACATTCAGATGTTATTGGAATGAGAACTTTTTGTGTCTTCTAATGTAACAAACCTGTTAGAGTGTTAAGAAGCAGCAGAGAAAATACAGAGTGATGCAGTGACAGCATGTTGAATAAAGGTCATGTTAATGGTTTGTATCTTGAACTCTGCTGAATATGGAAGCTCCTCTCTCCTCTATAGTTCAGTAACAACTCAGCTCCTCCCTGAATCTCTGCGTCTCCTCTTAGGTCTGTATTTTCTCTTCTCTCTGTTACACTTCCTCCTGCTTCACACTGACTGCAGCATTTTGTCTCTTTAACAAGGTTCTGGATCTCTTGCTTCCTTCTGGACTTTGGAGGTCTTGTTGGTTTCCAGTCTTTCTTCTTCCAAACCTTTCTGCTCTGTAGGAGTAGATCAGATCGCCCATTTTCTCCAGTTTCTTCTCCACTGTTCCTCTGATTCCATCAAGGATCTTGATCAGATCTTCATCAATTGTTGTCCACTCTTTCTTGCTGCTGGACTTTGGTCACTTTCCCTGAGGTCTGTGGCCTTCAATGTTCTTCTCCAAAGCAGGTTGCAGGTGACTTGGTTCCAAGTTCTCTGATGTTGTGCTTGAATTGCTTTCAGCCACTGAGGTTCTGATGCTCGGTGGACTGTGGGTTAACCTCTTCTTCACTGATGTCCTCAGTACCGGGGGCAGCATCACATGCAGCGACAAAAGCGTCATAAAACCATGTCTAACTTTAACAAACACAGACATGCTGCATACCCACAGAAAGGTCAGAAACTCAGCTAAAAGTTCATATAAACCCTTCTTATGTTCACCAAACACAGTTAAAACACAGACGGATCAAACCAGCAGTAGTGGAAAAAAAACTGTTACAGTGCCCTCATTGAAAATTGGCAGTGGAGCATCAGCGTGATTATGTAAACAAAAAAAACGTGTCAACTGGACAGCGGAGAATCTACAGATTCCAACGGTACCATTTTTATCACTCTACGACCAAGATTCAAGGATCCAGCTCCAAAATAAGAGCAAAACAACAACTGACTTTCAAGAAATACAACCAGAAATGTTGTCTTACCTTTGCTGTTTATCAAAACAAGTTATTTCCACTGGAACAAAACCACTTCTAATGAAGAACTACACTTCCCAGCATGCTTTGGGAACAAATCCCGGTCTGAGTGATCATTACAGAGCGACATTAGATCGTTCTGATTAGAGAAGGGCGAATGTCTGCACAAATGCGTCATATGCATTTATGTCCTTTTGACTCGCTAATGAAGTGATTCACACACATTTGGAGACCGGGGTCTGATTCTCTTGGTTTAGACGTTTAAAACGAGCTGTCAATCACCCTAATTGACCAAGGTAAGCCAGAGCTATGGCGCTGTGTAACTGAAGACGCTGCAGAGTCACAGAGTTGTTATTACGCACCACACAGGGAGCATCAATTTACAGCGAGTTATCATACTTTTTTTTTTTTTTCAAAACAAGTTCTTTTCAGATCTGTACTGACATATAAATAAAATTACATGGGCTTTAATAATACGGTACCTAAGAAATCTCAAATGGCACAGATGGTGCCAAACTGAGCCAAAAGTGAGAATGCCCAGACACCTCTTTACTAAAACCTCTGTAATTTCACTCTGCTTCATTTCAGCAGCATCAGACTTTGCACAGCTCATGTCCACATGTTGTTACATGACCTCCATGTGTTTTTAAGCTCCTACTGCATATTTTAAAGGTGATATTTGCTTTAAAATGCAATATGTTTTTTAGGCGAGAGAAAAATACCCTGCAGTTATGCTGTGTTCCATGTACATTTACTCTGACACAGTGACATCTACAGTGAAACTTACACCTCTGGTGGAATCTCACAAGTGTTATCTGTAGTTTGATACCAATATAATACACATAGAGCTTGTAACTGCAGAGATTTACTTTATTTAGTTTGGGCATGTCATTTGGAGCAGGGACTCCAAAAAGAGGGTCAGGGAAGAAGAGGTTAAATATTTGAGTCCAACATTGTTTTTCTCATTGTAAAACTCTAAAAAGCTCACAGTCAGATTCTCTGTCATATGAAAGAAACATGATGACAAACACTGAGGTGTAAGAGTTTGTGGTTCCCTCTAGTGGATGTAGTGTTTTTGTACAGAGTTGTGGTGTTTCCTGTCACTGTGGGCCTCACAGCACAGTAGTAAACAGCAGAGTCTGTCACTGCAGCAGAGGAGATGATCATTCTGATCAGGTTTTGTTCCACTTTAATCTTCAGTCCAGGTCTTGGATCAAATCCTACAGTTCCTGAAGCCGAGTGAGAGATGAGGAACTCTGGTGGTTTTCCTGGATGTTGTCGATACCAGAAGAAATATTCACTAGTAAAAGTAGATTTGTGATATTTGTAGGACAGAGAGACAGACGTGTCTTCTGAAGTGAACTCTTCAGTCTTGACTGGAGTCAGTTCTTCACAGTTGATGCCTGAAGGAGAAAATAATGATGTCAAAGACAATTCACATTCAGATGTTATTGGAATGAGAACTTTTTGTGTCTTCTAATGTAACAAACCTGTTAGAGTGTTAAGAAGCAGCAGAGAAAATACAGAGTGATGCAGTGACAGCATGTTGAATAAAGGTCATGTTAATGGTTTGTATCTTGAACTCTGCTGAATATGGAAGCTCCTCTCTCCTCTATAGTTCAGTAACAACTCAGCTCCTCCCTGAATCTCTGCGTCTCCTCTTAGATCTGTATTTTCTCTTCTCTCTGTTACACTTCCTCCTGCTTCACACTGACTGCAGCATTTTGTTCAAGCTGAAGGTGGACCGTCTTTAGTCTGTTTGTGGAACCATTGTGTTTTTGGACCTTTTCTACACAAAACACAGTGTCATCAGCAAACATCTAAACATCACTGGAAACAAACACAAAGAAAGTGCATCAGAGCTAATGGATCATTTCCTGATTTTCAAAAATTCATTTAAAATATTCCTTAAGAGATTTGCAAATATTTTCAACAGATCCTTGTTCAGGGCGATACCGACTTTTATGATGCTAAATTTCAAGTAATTCCGAGATAAAACATTTTTTATTAGACTAAACTCAGCTCACTGTCAAAGTGCATCAGGGCAAATGGATAATTTCTCGAATTTCAAAAATTCATCAAAATTATTCCTTAAAAGATATGCAAATATTTTCAGCAGATCCTTGTTCAGGGCGATACATGCATCTGTTATTCCCTTAACTACAGCGTTAAAGCGTCTTCTACACAAAGATTAAGACCACAGAGTGAAAACGATGAAAAGTGTGAGTCTGTATATACTCAGATCACCTGCACTTCATCGTGACTGAACTCCATCCTCGTCATAAAGATCATTATTTTTATGTAGAGAAATGATCCAGTCTGCTTTAGATATGAAATGACCGCTTGGAGACGCAGGAGAGGGAGAAGAGAACAGAGGCGGTGCGCAGAAATAAAAGGGCCGTTTGTCTGCACCAGATGAGGCAGATGAGGGGGCACTACCACTTTTATATTTATGTTGCTTTATCTTACTTTTAAATTAGTAGCAAAGTATTAAAGTAAAACATTGTTGCATCGAGATGCATCGATAATCGGTTTAGAATCGAATCGTTGACCTCTGAATCTTAATCGAATCGAATCGTGATGTGACAAGAGATTCCAACCCCTAACTATTATGATGGTAAATTTCAAGTCATACTGAGATACTTTTTGTTTTTGAGAAGAAAGTCAGAAAATATGACAATCCAATGTTATATTTCCAACCAGTTTATGGACACATTTATCACTTTGTATCTTCTGTTTTCAATACTTTGTGTAAATGGACACTGAGGTGTAAGAGTGTGTGGCTCCCTCTAGTGGATGTAGTGTTTTTGTACAGAGTTGTGGTGTTTCCTGTCACTGTGGGCCTCACAGCACAGTAGTAAACAGCAGAGTCAGAGAGCTGAAGCTTCTGGATCTTCAGAGGAACTGATCTTGTGCTTGAATTCAGAGTGGATGAAAATCTCTCCCTGAATTCTTCTGCTGTGGTTCCTTCACTCCGTGTAAAGCGGTTCAGGATGAATGTGGGACTGTTGTTTCCATGTTTGTACCAGAAGAGACTTGGATTTGTTGAAGAGCTGTTATAGAGACAGTCAAGTGTTACTGTCTCTCCTTCAGCAGCAGTCACTTCACTCTCCGCTTGCAGCACATTTTCTGTTTGTGCTCTGCCTTCTGTAAAACACCAACAAACAGAATCAGTGTGATGTTCAACAATCACTCAGTGTTGGATTATTATCAGAGAAACTCAGCTGTGTTCATACCAAGGAACAGAGAAGACAAAAGCACTGAGACCAACAGAGACGTGGTCATATCTGCAGCGTTGACTTCACTGTGAGCTACAAGAAGAAGTGAGGAAACAAGAGCGTCCATGTCATGTGACCAGAGACAACAGTCACAGTCTGTGTGTGGCTCCCTCTAGTGGATGTAGTGTTTTTGTACAGAGTTGTGGTGTTTCCTGTCACTGTGGGCCTCACAGCACAGTAGTAAACAGCAGAGTCTGTCACTGCAGCAGAGATGATCTGCAGATTCACTTGGTTTCTCTCCTGGTTCAGTTCAGCAGTCAGTCCAGAGTTCACAGTGTTCAAAACCTCAGGCTCTTTAGTGTCAGTGATCATGAGAAGATAGTGAGGAGCAGATCCAGGATCCTGTCGATACCACTGGAGATTATCAGCTTTCACTGAGTAGTTACAGGACAGAGAGACACTTTGACCTTCTGCTGAAAACACTTCAGCTCTGTTGGCAGTAATATCATCTTCACAGCTGTGACCTAGTGAGAGAAACAACATTTGACAAACATCTAAACACATGATCCTGGTCACAGTCGAGTCAACACTTATCAGAGATGAAGTGGTGACATCTTTGAAATCTTTCATCTTCAACTGAAGCTGAAAATATCTTTGAGTTTGATCTTTTCTTGTGTGAATCAAACGCACCTAAAAGAGCAGAGAAGAAGAAAAGAGCAGCCACTTTTTCCATGTTTAGGTCTGAGAAATGTTGAAGTGTTCATTCAGTGAGATGAAGCTGTGAGTGCTTTGTGTTTGCTCTGATGTTCACAGCTGGAACTGAAGACTTCTGTACTGAGCAGACATCTCTACAGTCAGTGGGAGGAGCCTCGTCTGTCACATGACCTACACTTCTTCATTATGATAACAGTCCAGTACAGTGAATACAAATGATATGAGATATGGAACAAATACAGAATACGCAGCAATGATCTCAAAGGTCCTCGTTAGGTCTTTTCAGGCAGTTCTCAGGTACCTTAACACTGCAGCATTTAGCATCTAAACATCACTGAAACAAACACAAAGAAAGTGCATCAGAGCAAATGGATCATTTCCTGATTTTCAAAAATTAATTAAAATGATTCCTTAAGAGATATGCAAATATTTTCAACGGATCCTTGTTCAGGGCGATACCGACTATTATGATGGTGAATTTTAAGTAATTCTGAGATACTTTTTTTTTTTTTGATTAGACTAAAGTGAGCTCAATTTCAAAAATTCATAAAATTATTCCTTAAGAGATTTGCACATATTTTCAATGGATCCTTGTTCAGGGTGATACCGACTGTTATGATGATAAATTCAAGTCATTCTGAGATACTTTTTTCTTTTGATTAGACTAAACTGAGCTCTATTTCAAAAAATCATTAAAATTATTCCTTAAGAGATATGCGAATATTTTCAACTGATCCTTGTTCAGGGTTGTAGGAGCCAATGTGGGGTTTAGTATGGGGTCGGTTTAGGTGGTTGGTACAGGATTATTTGTTACACTGTGATTTGTAAACAGTCAACGTCAACCGTTGGCCTTAAGCCTTTTGTTAACTATGTGTAGACTTGTAGCTAACTTCGTCCTTTGGCTAAAGGGCACCATAGGCACTTTGATGTCTTTGATGGCTGCGATATAAAGAGACATTGAAATATATGTACCAAATATCTAGCAGGCTATGGCTTCATGTGTTCGTTTTAGTTTACTAAGTTAGGTGTAATAAGGTTTTTTGACCGTCAGGTCACTACGTGATATTGGATTACGTTGTATACTGTTGGAACTATTGATCATTATTCACAACTTGGAACGTCAAAGGAATATTTCTATGCATTGGTGATCCTCGACAGGCTTGGATACATGTTAACAGGAATATAACTTGGATGTACGGCAAGTGGAAAATAAATGTGCAAATCTTCATATGACTTTCTCTTGCCCTCGTGATTGATGAATTAAAACAGTGCCTACGAGTCAAGCCCGTTAGAACCTTACTATAGTTGAAGACTTTTCAGTGGCATCGGAATTAAGTGTACTTTGGCCACTACAAGGGTGATACCGACTATTATGATGGTAAATTTCAATTCATTCCGAGATACTTTCTTTTTTTTTAGATTAGACTAAACTCAGCTCAATTTCAAAAATTCGTTAAAATTATTCCTTATGAGTTATGCAAATATTTCCAACAGATCCTTATTCAGGATGATGCCGACTATTATGATGGTAAATTTTAAGTAATTCTGAGATACTTTTTGTTTTTGAGAAGAAAGTCAGAAAATATGACAATCCAATGTTATATTTCCAACCAGTTTATGGACACATTTATCACTTTGTATCTTCTGTTTTTAATACTTTGTGTAAATGTACACTGAGGTGTAAGAGTGTGTGGCTCCCTCTAGTGGATGTAGTGTTTTTGTACAGAGTTGTGGTGTTTCCTGTCACTGTGGGCCTCACAGCACAGTAGTAAACAGCAGAGTCTGTCACTGCAGCAGAGGAGATGATCATTCTGATCAGGTTTTGTTCCACTTTAATCTTCAGTCCAGGTCTTGGATCAGATAATATCGTCTCTGTTCCTGAGTGAGAGATGAGGAACTCTGGTGGTTTTCCTGGATGCTGTCGATACCAGAAGAAATAATCATTTGAATCAGCAGATTTGTGATATTTGTAGGACAGAGAGACAGACGTGTCTTCTGAAGTGAACTCTTCAGTCTTGACTGGAGTCAGTTCTTCACAGTTGATGCCTGAAGGAGAAAATAATGATGTCAAAGACAATTCACATTCAGATGTTATTGGAATGAGAACTTTTTGTGTCTTCTAATGTAACAAACCTGTTAGAGTGTTAAGAAGCAGCAGAGAAAATACAGAGTGATGCAGTGACAGCATGTTGAATAAAGGTCATGTTAATGGTTTGTATCTTGAACTCTGCTGAATATGGAAGCTCCTCTCTCCTCTATAGTTCAGTAACAACTCAGCTCCTCCCTGAATCTCTGCGTCTCCTCTTAGATCTGTATTTTCTCTTCTCTCTGTTACACTTCCTCCTGCTTCACACTGACTGCAGCATTTTGTTCAAGCTGAAGGTGGACCGTCTTTAGTCTGTTTGTGGAACCATTGTGTTTTTGGACCTTTTCTACACAAAACACAGTGTCATCAGCAAACATCTAAACATCACTGGAAACAAACACAAAGAAAGTGCATCAGAGCAAATGGATCATTTCCTGATTTTCAAAAATTCATTAAAATTATTCCTTAAGAGATATGCAAATATTTTTAACGGATCCTTGTTCAGGGTGATACCGACTGTTATGATGGTGAATTTCTAGTCATTCCGAGATACTTTTTGTTTTTGAGAAGAAAGTCAGCTCACTGTCAAAGTGCATCTGGGAAAATGGATAATTTCTCGAATTTCAAAAATTCATCAAAATTATTCCTTAAAAGATATGCAAATATTTTCAACAGATCCTTGTTCAGGGCGATACATGCATCTGTTATTCCCTTAATTACAGCGTTAAAGCGTCTTCTACACAAAGATTAAGACCACGGAGTGAAAACGATGAAAAGTGTGAGTCTGTATATACTCAGATCACCTGCACTTCATCGTGACTGAACTCCATCCTGGTCATAAAGATCATTATTTTTATGTAGAGAAATGATCCAGTCTGCTTTAGATATGAAATGACCGCTTGGAGACGCAGGAGAGGGAGAAGAGAACAGGGGCGGTGCGCAGAAATAAAAGGGCCGTTTGTCTGCACCAGATGAGGCAGATGAGGGGGCACTACCACTTTTATATTTATGTTGCTTTATCTTACTTTTAAATTAGTAGCAAAGTATTAAAGTAAAAAATTGTTGCATCCAGATGCATCGATAATCGGTTTAGAATCGAATCGTTGACCTCTGAATCGTAATTGAATCGAATCGTGATGTGACAAGAGATTCCAACCCCTAACTATTATGATGGTAAATTTCAAGTCATTCTGAGATACTTTTGGTTTTTGAGAAGAAAGTCAGAAAATATGACAATCCAATGTTATATTTCCAACCAGTTTATGGACACATTTATCACTTTGTATCTTCTGTTTTCAATACTTTGTGTAAATGGACACTGAGGTGTAAGAGTGTGTGGCTCCCTCTAGTGGATGTAGTGTTTTTGTACAGAGTTGTGGTGTTTCCTGTCACTGTGGGCCTCACAGCACAGTAGTAAACAGCAGAGTCAGAGAGCTGAAGCGTCTGGATCTTCAGAGGAACTGATCTTGTGCTTGAATTCAGAGTGGATGAAAATCTCTCCCTGAATTCTTCTGCTGTGGTTCCTTCACTCAGTGTAAAGCGGTTCAGGATGAATGTGGGACTGTTGTTTCCATGTTTGTACCAGAAGAGATATGGACTTGTTGAAGAGCTGTTATAGAGACAGTCAAGTGTTACTGTCTCTCCTTCAGCAGCAGTCACTTCACTCTCCGCTTGCAGCACATTTTCTGTTTGTGCTCTGCCTTCTGTAAAACACCAACAAACAGAATCAGTGTGATGTTCAACAATCACTCAGTGTTGGATTATTATCAGAGAAACTCAGCTGTGTTCATACCAAGGAACAGAGAAGACAAAAGCACTGAGACCAACAGAGACGTGGTCATATCTGCAGCGTTGACTTCACTGTGAGCTACAAGAAGAAGTGAGGAAACAAGAGCGTCCATGTCATGTGACCAGAGACAACAGTCACAGTCTGTGTGTGGCTCCCTCTAGTGGATGTAGTGTTTTTGTACAGAGTTGTGGTGTTTCCTGTCACTGTGGGCCTCACAGCACAGTAGTAAACAGCAGAGTCTGTCACTGCAGCAGAGATGATCTGCAGTTTGACTCCACGTTTGTCTTCATCCAGTTGACTGAAGAACCTTCTCTCTGATTTTAGAGAATCTGATGATTTTTTCACATTAAGCCCTGAGATGGACATGAGGAACTCTGGTGGTTTTCCTGGATGTTGTCGATACCAGAAGAAATAATCACCAGCAGCAGCAGATTTGTGATATTTGTAGGACAGAGAGACAGAAGTGTCTTCTGAAGTGAACTCTTCAGTCTTGACTGGAGTCAGTTCTTCACAGTTGATGCCTGAAGGAGAAAATAATGATGTCAAAGACAATTCACATTCAGATGTTATTGGAATGAGAACTTGTTGTGTCTTCTAATGTAACAAACCTGTTAGAGTGTTAAGAAGCAGCAGAGAAAATACAGAGTGATGCAGTGACAGCATGTTGAATAAAGGTCATGTTAATGGTTTGTATCTTGAACTCTGCTGAATATGGAAGCTCCTCTCTCCTCTATAGTTCAGTAACAACTCAGCTCCTCCCTGAATCTCTGCGTCTCCTCTTAGATCTGTATTTTCTCTTCTCTCTGTTACACTTCCTCCTGCTTCACACTGACTGCAGCATTTTGTTCAAGCTGAAGGTGGACCGTCTTTAGTCTGTTTGTGGAACCATTGTGTTTTTGGACCTTTTCTACACAAAACACAGTGTCATCAGCAAACATCTAAACATCACTGGAAACAAACACAAAGAAAGTGTATCAGAGCAAATGGATCATTTCCTGAATTTCAAAAAATCATTAAAATTATTCCTTAAGAGATATGCAAATATTTTCAACGGATCCTTGTTCAGGGTGATACCAACTGTTATGATGGTAAATTTCAAGTCATTCTGAGATACTTTTTTTTTTTTGATTAGACTAAACTCAGCTCAATTTCAAAAACTCGTTAAAATTATTCCTTAAGAGATATGCAAATATTTTCAACAGATCCTTGTTCAGGGCGATACCAACTGTTATGATGGTAAATTTCAAGTAATTCTGAGATACTTTTTGTTTTTGAGAAGAAAGTCAGAAAGTATGACAATCCAATGTTATATTTCCAACCAGTTTATGGACACATTTATCACATTGTATCTTCTGTTTTTAATACTTTGTGTAAATGTACACTGAGGTGTAAGAGTGTGTGGCTCCCTCTGGTGGATGTAGTGTTTTTGTACAGAGTTGTGGTGTTTCCTGTCACTGTGGGCCTCACAGCACAGTAGTAAACAGCAGAGTCTGTCACTGCAGCAGAGATGATCTGCAGTTTGACTCCACGTTTGTCTTCATCCAGTTCACTGAAGAACCTTCTTTCTGATTTTAGAGAATCTGATGATTTTTTCACATTAAGCCCTGAGATGGACATGAGGAACTCTGGTGGTTTTCCTGGATGCTGTCGATACCAGAAGAAATCATCACTTATTTCAGCAGATTTGTGATATTTGTAGGACAGAGAGACAGACGTGTCTTCTGAAGTGAACTCTTCAGTCTTGACTGGAGTCAGTTCTTCACAGTTGATGCCTGAAGGAGAAAATAATGATGTCAAAGACAATTCACATTCAGATGTTATTGGAATGAGAACTTTTTGTGTCTTCTAATGTAACAAACCTGTTAGAGTGTTAAGAAGCAGCAGAGAAAATACAGAGTGATGCAGTGACAGCATGTTGAATAAAGGTCATGTTAATGGTTTGTTTCTTGAACTCTGCTGAATATGGAAGCTCCTCTCTCCTCTATAGTTCAGTAACAACTCAGCTCCTCCCTGAATCTCTGCGTCTCCTCTTAGATCTGTATTTTCTCTTCTCTCTGTTACACTTCCTCCTGCTTCACACTGACTGCAGCATTTTGTCTCTTTAACAAGGTTCTGGATCTCTTGCTTCCTTCTGGACTTTGGAGGTCTTGTTGGTTTCCAGTCTTTCTTCTTCCAAACCTTTCTGCTCTGTAGGAGTAGATCAGATCGCCCATTTTCTCCAGTTTCTTCTCCACTGTTCCTCTGATTCCATCAAGGATCTTGATCAGATCTTCATCAATTGTTGTCCACTCTTTCTTGCTGCTGGACTTTGGTCACTTTACCTGAGGTCTGTGGCCTTCAATGTTCTTCTCCAAAGCAGGTTGCAGGTGACTTGGTTCCAAGTTCTCTGATGTTGTGCTTGAATTGCTTTCAGCCACTGAGGTTCTGATGCTCGGTGGACTTTGGGTTAACCTCTTCTTCACTGATGTCCTCAGTACCGGGGGCAGCATCACATGCAGCGACAAAAGCATCATTAAACCATGTCTAACTTTAACAAACACAGACATGCTGCATACCCACAGAAAGGTCAGAAACTCAGCTGAAAGTTCATTTAAACCATTCTTATGTTCACCAAACACAGTTAAAACACAGACGGATCAAACCAGCAGGAGTGGTAAAAACTGTTACAGCGCACTCATTGAAAATTGGCAGTGGAGCATCAGCGTGATTATGTAAACAAAAAAAACACGTAAGTTTTAAAAACACGTCGACTGGACAGCGGAGAATCTACAGATTCCAGCGGTACCATTTTTATCACTCTACGACCAAGATTCATGGATCCAGCTCCAAAATAAGAGCAAAACAACAACTGACTTTCAAGAAATACAAGCAGAAATGTTGTCTTACCTTTGCTGTTTATCAAAACAAGTTATTTCCACCGGAACAAAACCACTTCTAATGAAGAACTACAGTTCCCAGCATGCTTTGGGAACAAATCCTGGTCTGATTGATCATTACAGAGCGTCATTAGATCGTTCTGATTACAGAAGGGCGAATGTCTGCACAAATGCATCATATGCATTTATGTCCTTTTGACTCGCGAATGAAGTGATTCACACACATTTGGAGACCGGGGTCTGATTCTACCGGTTTAGAGGTTTAAAACGAGCTGTCAATCACCCTAATTGACCAAGGTAAGCCAGAGCTATGGCGCTGTGTAACTGAAGACGCTGCAGAGTCACAGAGTTGTTATTACGCACCGCACAGGAAGCATCGATTTAAGGCGAGTTATTATACTTTTTTTTTTTTTTTTTCAAAACAAGTTCTTTTCAGATCTGTAGTGACATATAAATAAAATTAAATGGTTTTTAATAATTCGGTACCTAAGAAATCTCAAATGGCATAGATGGTGCCAAACTGTGCCAAAAGTGATGTCGCCCAGACATCTCTTTACTAAAACCTCTGTAATTTCACTCTGCTTCATTTCAGCAGCATCAGACTTTGCACAGCTCATGTCCACATGTTGTTACATGACCTCCATGTGTTTTTAAGCTCCTACTGCATATTTTAAAGGTGATATTTGCTTTAAAATGCAATATTTTTTTAGGTGAAAGAAAAAACCCTTCAGTTATGCTGTGTTCCATGTACATTTACTCTGACACAGTGACATCTACAGTGAAACTTACACCTCTGGTGGAATCTCACAAGTGTTATCTGTAGTTTGATACCAAGATAATCCACATAGAGCTTGTAACTGCAGAGATTTACTCTATTTAGTTTGGGCATGTCATTTTAGAGCAGGGACTCCAAAAAGAGGGTCAGGGAAGATGAGGTTAAATATTTGAGTCCAACATTGTTTTTCTCATTGTAAAACTCTAAAAAGCTCACAGTCAGATTCTCTGTCATATGAAAGAAACATCATGACAAACACTGAGGTGTAAGAGTGTGTGGCTCCCTCTAGTGGATGTAGTGTTTTTGTACAGAGTTGTGGTGTTTCCTGTCACTGTGGGCCTCACAGCACAGTAGTAAACAGCAGAGTCAGAGAGCTGAAGCTTCTGGATCTTCAGAGGAACTGATCTTGTGCTTGAATTCAGAGTGGATGAAAATCTCTCCCTGAATTCTTCTGCTGTGGTTCCTTCACTCAGTGTAAAGCGGTTCAGGATGAATGTGGGACTGTTGTTTCCATGTTTGTACCAGAAGAGATATGGATTTGTTGAAGAGCTGTTATAGAGACAGTCAAGTGTTACTGTCTCTCCTTCAGCAGCAGTCACTTCACTCTCCGCTTGCAGCACATTTTCTGTTTGTGCTCTGCCTTCTGCAAAACACCAACAAACAGAATCAGTGTGATGTTCAACAATCACTCAGTGTTGGATTATTATCAGAGAAACTCAGCTGTGTTCATACCAAGGAACAGAGAAGACAAAAGCACTGAGACCAACAGAGACGTGGTCATATCTGCAGCGTTGACTTCACTGTGAGCTACAAGAAGAAGTGAGGAAACAAGAGCGTCCATGTCATGTGACCAGAGACAACAGTCACAGTCTGTGTGTGGCTCCCTCTAGTGGATGTAGTGTTTTTGTACAGAGTTGTGGTGTTTCCTGTCACTGTGGGCCTCACAGCACAGTAGTAAACAGCAGAGTCTGTCACTGCAGCAGAGATGATCTGCAGATTCACTTGGTTTCTCTCCTGGTTCAGTTCAGCAGTCAGTCCAGAGTTCACAGCGTTCAAAACCTCAGGCTCTTTAGTGTCAGTGATCATGAGAAGATAGTGAGGAGCAGATCCAGGATCCTGTCGATACCACTGGAGATTATCAGCTTTCACTGAGTAGTTACAGGACAGAGAGACACTTTGACCTTCTGCTGAAAACACTTCAGCTCTGTTGGCAGTAATATCATCTTCACAGCTGTGACCTAGTGAGAGAAACAACATTTGACAAACATCTAAACACATGATCCTGGTCACAGTAGAGTCAACACTTATCAGAGATGAAGTGGTGACATCTTTGAAATCTTTCATCTTCAACTGAAGCTGAAAATATCTTTGAGTTTGATCTTTTCTTGTGTGAATCAAACGCACCTAAAAGAGCAGAGAAGAAGAAAAGAGCAGCCACTTTTTCCATGTTTAGGTCTGAGAAATGTTGAAGTGTTCATTCAGTGAGATGAAGCTGTGAGTGCTTTGTGTTTGCTCTGATGTTCACAGCTGGAACTGAAGACTTCTGTACTGAGCAGACATCTCTACAGTCAGTGGGAGGAGCCTCGTCTGTCACATGACCTACACTTCTTCATTATGATAACAGTCCAGTACAGTGAATACAAATGATATGAGATATGGAACAAATCCAGAATACACAGCAATGATCTCAAAGGTCCTCGTTAGGTCTTTTCAGGCAGTTCTCAGGTACCTTAACACTGCAGCATTTAGCATCTAAACATCACTGAAACAAACACAAAGAAAGTGCATCAGAGCAAATGGATCATTTCCTGATTTTCAAAAATTAATTAAAATGATTCCTTAAGAGATATGCAAATATTTTCAACGGATCCTTGTTCAGGGTGATACCGACTATTGTGATGGTGAATTTTAAGTAATTCCGAGATACTTTTTTTTTTTTTTGATTAGACTAAAGTGAGCTCAATTTCAAAAATTCATAAAATTATTCCTTAAGAGATTTGCACATATTTTCAATGGATCCTCGTTCAGGGTGATACCGACTGTTATGATGATAAATTTCAAGTCATTCTGAGATACTTTTTTTTTTTTGATTAGACTAAACTGAGCTCTATTTCAAAAATTCATTAAAATTATTCCTTAAGAGATATGCAAATATTTTCAACGGATCCTTGTTCAGGGTGATACAGACTATTATGATGGTAAATTTCAATTCATTCCGAGATACTTTCTTTTTTTTTAGATTAGACTAAACTCAGCTCAATTTCAAAAATTCGTTAAAATTATTCCTTATGAGTTATGCAAATATTTCCAACAGATCCTTGTTCAGGATGATGCCGACTATTATGATGGTAAATTTTAAGTAATTCTGAGATACTTTTTGTTTTTGAGAAGAAAGTCAGAAAATATGACAATCCAATGTTATATTTCCAACCAGTTTATGGACACATTTATCACTTTGTATCTTCTGTTTTTAATACTTTGTGTAAATGTACACTGAGGTGTATGAGTGTGGGGCTCCCTCTAGTGGATGTAGTGTTTTTGTACAGAGTTGTGGTGTTTCCTGTCACTGTGGGCCTCACAGCACAATAGTAAACAGCAGAGTCTGTCACTGCAGCAGAGGAGATGATCATTCTGATCAGGTTTTGTTCCACTGTAATCTTCAGTCCAGGTCTTGGATCAGATAATATCGTTTCTGTTCCTGAGTGAGAGATGAGGAACTCTGGTGGTTTTCCTGGATGTTGTCGATATCAGAAGAAATAATCATTTGAATCAGCAGATTTGTGATATTTGTAGGACAGAGAGACAGACGTGTCTTCTGAAGTGAACTCTTCAGTCTTGACTGGAGTCAGTTCTTCACAGTTGATGCCTGAAGGAGAAAATAATGATGTCAAAGACAATTCACATTCAGATGTTATTGGAATGAGAACTTTTTGTGTCTTCTAATGTAACAAACCTGTTAGAGTGTTAAGAAGCAGCAGAGAAAATACAGAGTGATGCAGTGACAGCATGTTGAATAAAGGTCATGTTAATGGTTTGTATCTTGAACTCTGCTGAATATGGAAGCTCCTCTCTCCTCTATAGTTCAGTAACAACTCAGCTCCTCCCTGAATCTCTGCGTCTCCTCTTAGATCTGTATTTTCTCTTCTCTCTGTTACACTTCCTCCTGCTTCACACTGACTGCAGCATTTTGTTCAAGCTGAAGGTAACCCGTCTTTAGTCTGTTTGTGGAACCATTGTGTTTTTGGACCTTTTCTACACAAAACACAGTGTCATCAGCAAACATCTAAACATCACTGGAAATAAACACAAAGAAAGTGCATCAGGGCAAATGGATAATTTCCTGATTTTCAAAAATACATAAAAATTATTCCTTAAGAGTTTTGCGAATATTTTCAACTGATCTTTGTTCAGGGCGATATCGACTATTAGGATGGTAAATTTCAAGTAATTCCGAGATACTTTGTTTTTTTTTTTTTAAGATCAGACTAAGCTCAATTTCAAAAATTCATTAAAATGATTCCTTATGAGTTACGCGAATATTTTAACGGATACTTGTTCAGGGTGATACCGACTGTTATGATGGTAAATTTCAAGTCATTCCGAGATACTTTTTTTTTTGACTAGACTAAACTGAGGTCAATTTCAAAAACTCGTTAAAATTATTCGTTAAAAGAAATGCTAATATTTTCAAGGGATCCTTGTTCAGGGCGATACATGCATCTGTTATTCCCTTAATTACAGCGTTAAAGCGTCTTCTACACAAAGATTAAGACCACAGAGTGAAAACGATGAAAAGTGTGAGTCTGTATATACTCAGATCACCTGCACTTCATCGTGACTGAACTCCATCCTCGTCATAAAGATCATTATTTTTATGTAGAGAAATGATCCAGTCTGCTTTAGATATGAAATGACCGCTTGGAGACGCAGGAGAGGGAGAAGAGAACAGGGGCGGTGCGCAGAAATAAAAGGGCCGTTTGTCTGCACCAGATGAGGCAGATGAGGGGGCACTACCACTTTTATATTTATGTTGCTTTATCTTACTTTTAAATTAGTAGCAAAGTATTAAAGTAAAAAATTGTTGCATCGAGATGCATCGATAATCGGTTTAGAATCGAATCGTTGACCTCTGAATCGTAATAGAATCGAATCGTGATGTGACAAGAGATTCCAACCCCTAACTATTATGATGGTAAATTTCAAGTCATTCTGAGATACTTTTTTTTTTTTGATTAGACTAAACTGAGCTCAATTTCAAAAACTCGTTAAAATTGTTCCTTAAGAGATATGCGAATATTTTCAACGGATCCTTGTTCAGGGCGATACTGACTGTTATGATGGTAAATTTCAAGTCTTTTCGAGATACTTTTTGTTTTTGAGAAGAAAGTCAGAAAATATGACAACCCAATGTTATATTTCCAACCAGTTTATGGACACATTTATCACTTTGTATCTTCTGTTTTCAATACTTTGTGTAAATGTACACTGAGGTGTAAGAGTGTGTGGCTCCCTCTCGTGGATGTAGTGTTTTTGTACAGAGTTGTGGTGTTTCCTGTCACTGTGGGCCTCACAGCACAGTAGTAAACAGCAGAGTCTGTCACTGCAGCAGAGGAGATGATCATTCTGATCAGGTTTTGTTCCACTTTAATCTTCAGTCCAGGTCTTGGATCAGATAATATCCTTTCTGTTCCTAAGTGAGAGATGAGGAACTCTGGTGGTTTTCCTGGATGTTGTCGATACCAGAAGAAATAATCACTAGTAATAGTAGATTTGTGATATTTGTAGGACAGAGAGACAGACGTGTCTTCTGAAGTGAACTCTTCAGTCTTGACTGGAGTCAGTTCTTCACAGTTGATGCCTGAAGGAGAAAATAATGATGTCAAAGACAATTCACATTCAGATGTTATTGGAATGAGAACTTTTTGTGTCTTCTAATGTAACAAACCTGTTAGAGTGTTAAGAAGCAGCAGAGAAAATACAGAGTGATGCAGTGACAGCATGTTGAATAAAGGTCATGTTAATGGTTTGTATCTTGAACTCTGCTGAATATGGAAGCTCCTCTCTCCTCTATAGTTCAGTAACAACTCAGCTCCTCCCTGAATCTCTGCGTCTCCTCTTAGATCTGTATTTTCTCTTCTCTCTGTTACACTTCCTCCTGCTTCACACTGACTGCAGCATTTTGTTCAAGCTGAAGGTGGACCGTCTTTAGTCTGTTTGTGGAACCATTGTGTTTTTGGACCTTTTCTACACAAAACACAGTGTCATCAGCAAACATCTAAACATCACTGGAAACAAACACAAAGAAATTGCATCAGAGCAAATGGATAATTTCCTGAATTTCAGAAATTCATTAAAATTATTCCTTAAGAGGTTTGCAAATATTTTCAACAGATCCTTGTTCAGGGCGATACAGACTATTATAATGGTAAATTTCAAGTCATTCCGGGAAACTTTTTGTTTTTGTTTAGACTAAACTGAGCTCAATTTCAAAAATTCGTTAAAATTATTCCTTATGAGTTATGCAAATATTTTCAACAGATCCTTGTTCAGGGCGATGCCGACTATTATGATGGTAAATTTCAAGTCATTCCGAGATACTTTTTGTTTTTGATTAGACTAAACTGAGCTCAATTTCAAAAATTCGTTAAAATTATCATCAGGGCAAATGGATCATTTCCTGATTTTCAGAAATCCGTTAAAATTATTCCTTAAGAGATTTGTGAATATTTTCAACAGATCCTTGTTCAGGGCGATACCAACTATTATGATGGTAAATTTCAAGTAATTCCGAGATACTTTTTGTTTTTGAGAAGAAAGTCAGCTCACTGTCAAAGTGCATCAGGGAAAATGGATAATTTCTCGAATTTCAAAGGTTCATCAAAATTATTCCTTAAGAGATATGCAAATATTTTTAACAGATCCTTGTTCAGGGCGATATCGACTATAATGATACTAAATTTCAAGTCATTCCGAGATAAAACATTTTTTATTAGACTAAACTCAGCTCACTGTCAAAGTGCATCAGGGCAAATGGATAATTTCTCGAATTTCAAAAATTCATCAAAATTTTTCCTTATAAGATATGCAAATATTTTCAACGGATCCTTGTTTAGGGCGATACATGCAACTGTTATTCCCTTAATTACAGCGTTAAAGCGTCTTCTACACAAAGATTAAGACCACAGAGTGAAAACGATGAAAAGTGTGAGTCTGTATATACTCAGATCACCTGCACTTCATCGTGACTGAACTCCATCCTCGTCATAAAGATCATTATTTTTATGTAGAGAAATTATCCAGTCTGCTTTAGATATGAAATGACCGCTTGGAGACGCAGGAGAGGGAGAAGAGAACAGGGGCGGTGCGCAGAAATAAAAGGGCCGTTTGTCTGCACCAGATGAGGCAGATGAGGGGGCACTACCACTTTTATATTTATGTTGCTTTATCTTACTTTTAAATTAGTAGCAAAGTATTAAAGTAAAAAATTGTTGCATCGAGATGCATCGATAATCGGTTTAGAATCGAATCGTTGACCTCTGAATCGTAATCGAATCGAATCGTGATGTGACAAGAGATTCCAACCCCTAACTATTATGATGGTAAATTTCAAGTCATTCCGAGATACTTTTTATTTTTGAGAAGAAAGTCAGAAAATATGACAATCCAATGTTATATTTCCAACCAGTTTATGGACACATTTATCACTTTGTATCTTCTGTTTTTAATACTTTGTGTAAATGTACACTGAGGTGTAAGAGTGTGTGGCTCCCTCTAGTGGATGTAGTGTTTTTGTACAGAGTTGTGGTGTTTCCTGTCACTGTGGGCCTCACAGCACAGTAGTAAACAGCAGAGTCTGTCACTGCAGCAGAGATGATCTCCAGATCTACTCGTTTGTCTGTTCTGTTGATGTGAGCAGAGAAACCAGAAATCTCTGCATTGGTGGATCCGTCCTCTGTGATGAGGAGCAGGAACTCTGGTCTGGATCTCTGCTGCTGTTGTTGGTACCACAGGATATTGTAGATGCTCCCCTCATATTTACAGCTCAGCTTGATGTTTCCTCCCTCTTGTACAACTTCTTCAGAACGTTCTGCCTTGATGCTGTTCATAGAACCCATGGCTGCAAAATGAATAGAATTCATGTGGTTGGACTGTAAGAGATTCTAATATCAAGAGACTCAAGAGGTTCAAACGTTGACAGATGATCCTCTAGTGATGAAATGTAGAAGAAGAAGATGATGTTAAAGCAGCAGGTGAAGTGACACAAACTCACCTATGAAGTGAGATAAAGACAGAAAGAGGTAAAACATCATGTCTTTGGAGATGTTGAAGCCAAACAGAAAACAGATGAACAATGTTCTTCCTCTAAACAGCCTCTCTGCTGCACAGACCTTCTCCTCAACATCAAGCTCATTCTGCTTTGACTTCCTGTGGAGACACAAACCATCTCATTGGCTGAGTCGGCTTCCAGGGGGCGGGGCCATCTGATCACCCTCTGAGAGATTCCTTCTTCTAAAGTTTAGGTTCATGTTCAAAAGAATCTCAAGTGGATCATTTGAAACCACTGAGGTGTAAGAGTGTGTGGCTCCCTCTAGTGGATGTAGTGTTTTTGTACAGAGTTGTGGTGTTTCCTGTCACTGTGGGCCTCACAGCACAGTAGTAAACAGCAGAGTCTGTCACTGCAGCAGAGATGATCTGCAGTTTGACTCCACGTTTGTCTTCATCCAGTTGACTGAAGAACTTTCTTTCTGATTTTAGAGAATCTGATGATGTTGTAAAATTAGACCCTGAGATGGACATGAGGAACTCTGGTGGTTTTCCTGGATGTTGTCGATACCAGAAGAAATAATCATCATAAGCAGCAGATTTGTGATATTTGTAGGACAGAGAGACAGACGTGTCTTCTGAAGTGAACTCTTCAGTCTTGACTGGAGTCAGTTCTTCACAGTTGATGCCTGAAGGAGAAAATAATGATGTCAAAGACAATTCACATTCAGATGTTATTGGAATGAGAACTTTTTGTGTCTTCTAATGTAACAAACCTGTTAGAGTGTTAAGAAGCAGCAGAGAAAATACAGAGTGATGCAGTGACAGCATGTTGAATAAAGGTCATGTTAATGGTTTGTATCTTGAACTCTGCTGAATATGGAAGCTCCTCTCTCCTCTATAGTTCAGTAACAACTCAGCTCCTCCCTGAATCTCTGCGTCTCCTCTTGGATCTGTATTTTCTCTTCTCTCTGTTACACTTCCTCCTGCTTCACACTGACTGCAGCATTTTGTTCAAGCTGAAGGTGGACCGTCTTTAGTCTGTTTGTGGAACCATTGTGTTTTTGGACCTTTTCTACACAAAACACAGTGTCATCAGCAAACATCTAAACATCACTGGAAACAAACACAAAGAAAGCGCATCAGGGCAAATGGATCATTTCCTGAATTTCAAACATTCATTAAAATTATTCCTTAAGAGCTTTGCGAATATTTTCAACGGATCCTTGTTCAGGGTGATACCGACTGTTATGATGGTGAATTTCTAGTCATTCCGAGATACTTTTTGTTTTTGAGAAGAAAGTCAGCTCACTGTCAAAGTGCATCAGGGAAAATGGATAATTTCTCGAATTTCAAAAATTCATCAAAGTTATTCCTTAAAAGATATGCAAATATTTTCAACAGATCCTTGTTCAGGGCGATACATGCATCTGTTATTCCCTTAATTACAGCGTTAAAGCGTCTTCTACACAAAGATTAAGACCACAGAGTGAAAACGATGAAAAGTGTGAGTCTGTATATACTCAGATCACCTGCACTTCATCTTGACTGAACTCCATCCTCGTCATAAAGATCATTATTTTTATGTAGAGAAATGATCCAGTCTGCTTTAGATATGAAATGACCGCTTGGAGACGCAGGAGAGGGAGAAGAGAACAGAGGCGGTGCGCAGAAATAAAAGGGCCGTTTGTCTGCACCAGATGAGGCAGATGAGGGGGCACTACCACTTTTATATTTATGTTGCTTTATCTTACTTTTAAATTAGTAGCAAAGTATTAAAGTAAAAAATTGTTGCATCCAGATGCATCGATAATCGGTTTAGAATCGAATCGTTGACCTCTGAATCGTAATTGAATCGAATCGTGATGTGACAAGAGAATCCAACCCCTAACTATTATGATGGTAAATTTCAAGTCATTCTGAGATACTTTTTGTTTTTGAGAAGAAAGTCAGAAAATATGACAATCCAATGTATTATTTCCAACCAGTTCATGGACACATTTATCACTTTGTATCTTCTGTTTTTAATACTTTGTGTAAATGTACACTGAGTTGTAAGAGTGTGTGGCTCCCTCTAGTGGATGTAGTGTTTTTGTACAGAGTTGTGGTGTTTCCTGTCACTGTGGGCCTCACAGCACAGTAGTAAACAGTAGAGTCTGTCACTGCAGCAGAGGTGATCTGCAGTTTGACTCCACGTTTGTCTTCATCCAGTTGACTGAAGAACCTTCTCTCTGATTTTAGAGAATCTGATGATTTTTTCACATTAAGCCCTGAGATGGACATGAGGAACTCTGGTGGTTTTCCTGGATGTTGTCGATACCAAAAGAAATGATCATTTAAATCAGCAGATTTGTGATATTTGTAGGACAGAGAGACAGACGTGTCTTCTGAAGTGAACTCTTCAGTCTTGACTGGAGTCAGTTCTTCACAGTTGATGCCTGAAGGAGAAAATAATGATGTCAAAGACAATTCACATTCAGATGTTATTGGAATGAGAACTTTTTGTGTCTTCTAATGTAACAAACCTGTTAGAGTGTTAAGAAGCAGCAGAGAAAATACAGAGTGATGCAGTGACAGCATGTTGAATAAAGGTCATGTTAATGGTTTGTATCTTGAACTCTGCTGAATATGGAAGCTCCTCTCTCCTCTATAGTTCAGTAACAACTCAGCTCCTCCCTGAATCTCTGCGTCTCCTCTTAGATCTGTATTTTCTCTTCTCTCTGTTACACTTCCTCCTGCTTCACACTGACTGCAGCATTTTGTCTCTTTAACAAGGTTCTGGATCTCTTGCTTCCTTCTGGACTTTGGAGGTCTTGTTGGTTTCCAGTCTTTCTTCTTCCAAACCTTTCTGCTCTGTAGGAGTAGATCAGATCGCCCATTTTCTCCAGTTTCTTCTCCACTGTTCCTCTGATTCCATCAAGGATCTTGATCAGATCTTCATCAATTGTTGTCCACTCTTTCTTGCTGCTGGACTTTGGTCACTTTCCCTGAGGTCTGTGGCCTTCAATGTTCTTCTCCAAAGCAGGTTGCAGGTGACTTGGTTCCAAGTTCTCTGATGTTGTGCTTGAATTGCTTTCAGCCACTGAGGTTCTGATGCTCGGTGGACTGTGGGTTAACCTCTTCTTCACTGATGTCCTCAGTACCGGGGGCAGCATCACATGCAGCGACAAAAGCGTCATTAAACCATGTCTAACTTTAACAAACACAGACATGCTGCATACCCACAGAAAGGTTAGAAACTCAGCTAAAAGCTCATATAAACCATTCTTATGTTCACCAAACACAGTTAAAACACAGACAGATCAAACCAGCAGGAGTGGAAAAAACTGTTACAGCGCACTCATTGAAAATTGGCAGTGGAGCATCAGCGTGATTATCTAAACAAAAAAAATATGTGTCGACTGGACAGCGGAGAATCTACAGTTTCCAGCGGTACCATTTTTATCACTCTACGACCAAGATTCATGGATCCAGCTCCAAAATAAGAGCAAAACAACAACTGACTTTCAAGAAATACAACCAGAAATGTTGTCTTACCTTTGCTGTTTATCAAAACAAGTTATTTCCACCAGAACAAAACCACTTCTAATGAAGAACTACACTTCCCAGCATGCTTTGGGAACAAATCCAGGTCTGATTGATCATTACAGAGCGACATCAGATCGTTCTGATTACAGAAGGGCGAATGTCTGCACAATGGGTCATATGCATTTATGTCCTTTTGACTCGCTAATGAAGTGATTCACACACATTTGGAGACCGGGGTCTGATTCTCTTGGTTTAGACGTTTAAAGCGAGCTGTCAATCACCCTAATTGACCAAGGTAAGCCAGAGCTATGGCGCTGTGTAACTGAAGACTCTGCAGAGTCACAGAGTTGTTATTACGCACCGTACAGGAAGCATCTATTTAAGGCGAGTTATTATATTTCTTTTTTTTTTTTTTTTCAAAACTAGTTCTTTTTAGACCAGTAGTGACATATAAATAAAACTAAATGGTTTTTAATAATTTGGTACCTAAGAAATCTCAAATGGCACAGATGGTGCCAAACTGAGCCAAAAGTGAGAACGCCCAGACATCTCTTTACTAAAACATCTGTAATTTCACTCTGCTTCATTTCAGCAGCATCAGACTTTGCACAGCTCATGTCCACATGTTGTTACATGACCTCCATGTGTTTTTAAGCTCCTACTGCATATTTTAAAGGTGATATTTGCTTTGAAATGCAATATTTTTTTAGGCGAGAGAAAAAAATCCTTCAGTTATGCTGTGTTCCATGTACATTTACTCTGACACAGTGACATCTACAGTGAAACTTACACCTTTGGTGGAATCTCACAAGTGTTATCTGTAGTTTGATACCAAGATAATCCACATAGATCTTGTAACTGCAGAGATTTACTCTATTTAGTTTAGGCATGTCATTTTAGAGCAGGGACTCCAAAAAGAGGGTCAGGGAAGAAGAGGTTAAATATTTGAGTCCAACATTGTTTTTCTCATTGTCATATGAAAGAAACATGATGACAAACACTGAGGTGTAAGAGTGTGTGGCTCCCTCTAGTGGATGTAGTGTTTTTGTACAGAGTTGTGGTGTTTCCTGTCACTGTGGGCCTCACAGCACAGTAGTAAACAGCAGAGTCTGTCACTGCAGCAGAGGAGATGATCATTCTGATCAGGTTTTGTTCCACTTTAATCTTCAGTCCAGGTCTTGGATCAGATAATATGGTCTCTGTTCCTGAGTGAGAGATGAGGAACTCAAGTGGTTTTCCTGGATGTTGTCGATACCAGAAGAAATAATCACCAGCAGCAGCAGATTGGTGATATTTGTAGGACAGAGAGACAGACGTGTCTTCTGAAGTGAACTCTTCAGTCTTGACTGGAGTCAGTTCTTCACAGTTGATGCCTGAAGGAGAAAATAATGATGTCAAAGACAATTCACATTCAGATGTTATTGGAATGAGAACTTTTTGTGTCTTCTAATGTAACAAACCTGTTAGAGTGTTAAGAAGCAGCAGAGAAAATACAGAGTGATGCAGTGACAGCATGTTGAATAAAGGTCATGTTAATGGTTTGTTTCTTGAACTCTGCTGAATATGGAAGCTCCTCTCTCCTCTATAGTTCAGTAACAACTCAGCTCCTCCCTGAATCTCTGCGTCTCCTCTTAGATCTGTATTTTCTCTTCTCTCTGTTACACTTCCTCCTGCTTCACACTGACTGCAGCATTTTGTCTCTTTAACAAGGTTCTGGATCTCTTGCTTCCTTCTGGACTTTGGAGGTCTTGTTGGTTTCCAGTCTTTCTTCTTCCAAACCTTTCTGCTCTGTAGGAGTAGATCAGATCGCCCATTTTCTCCAGTTTCTTCTCCACTGTTCCTCTGATTCCATCAAGGATCTTGATCAGATCTTCATCAATTGTTGTCCACTCTTTCTTGCTGCTGGACTTTGGTCACTTTACCTGAGGTCTGTGGCCTTCAATGTTCTTCTCCAAAGCAGGTTGCAGGTGACTTGGTTCCAAGTTCTCTGATGTTGTGCTTGAATTGCTTTCAGCCACTGAGGTTCTGATGCTCGGTGGACTTTGGGTTAACCTCTTCTTCACTGATGTCCTCAGTACCGGGGGCAGCATCACATGCAGCGACAAAAGCATCATTAAACCATGTCTAACTTTAACAAACACAGACATGCTGCATACCCACAGAAAGGTCAGAAACTCAGCTGAAAGTTCATATAAACCATTCTTATGTTCACCAAACACAGTTAAAACACAGACGGATCAAACCAGCAGGAGTGGTAAAAACTGTTACAGCGCACTCATTGAAAATTGGCAGTGGAGCATCAGCGTGATTATGTAAACAAAAAAAACATGTGTCGACTGGACAGTGGAGAATCTACAGATTCCAACGGTACCATTTTTATCACTCTACGACCAAGATTCATGGATCCAGCTCCAAAATAAGAGCAAATCAACAACTGACTTTCAAGAAATACAAGCAGAAATGTTGTCTTACCTTTGCTGTTTATCAAAACAAGTTATTTCCACCAGAACAAAACCACTTCTAATGAAGAACTACACTTCCCAGCATGCTTTGGGAACAAATCCCGGTCTGATTGATCATTACAGAGCGACATTAGATCGTTCTGATTAGAGAAGGGCGAATGTCTGCACAAATGCGTCATATGCATTTATGTCCTTTTGACTCGCTAATGAAGTGATTCACACACATTTGGAGACCGGGGTCTGATTCTATTTGTTTAGAGGTTTAAAACGAGCTGTCAATCACCCTAATTGACCAAGGTAAGCCAGAGCTATGGCGCTGCGTAACTGAAGACTCTGCAGAGTCACAGAGTTGTTATTACGCACCGCACAGGGAGCATCAATTTCAGGCGAGTTATTATACTTTTTTTTTTTTTTTTCAAAACAAGTTCTTTTCAGATCTGTAGTGACATATTAATAAAATTAAATGGGTTTTTAATAATTTGGTACCTAAGAAATCTCAAATGGCACAGATGGTGCCAAACTGAGCCAAAAGTGATGTCGCCCAGACATCTCTTTACTAAAACCTCTGTAATTTCACTCTGCTTCATTTCAGCAGCATCAGACTTTGCACAGCTCATGTCCACATGTTGTTACATGACCTCCATGTGTTTTTAAGCTCCTACTGCATATTTTAAAGGTGATATTTGCTTTGAAATGCAATATTTTTTTAGGCGAGAGAAAAAAATCCTTCAGTTATGCTGTGTTCCATGTACATTTACTCTGACACAGTGACATCTACAGTGAAACTTACACCTCTGGTGGAATCTCACAAGTGTTATCTGTAGTTTGATACCAATATAATACACATAGAGCTTGTAACTGCAGAGATTTACTCTATTTAGTTTGGGCATGTCATTTAGAGCAGGGACTCCAAAAAGAGGGTCAGGGAAGAAGAGGTTAAATATTTGAGTCCAACATTGTTTTTCTCATTGTGAAACTCTAAAAAGCTCACAGTCAGATTCTCTGTCATATGAAAGAAACATGATGACAAACACTGAGGTGTAAGAGTTTGTGGTTCCCTCTAGTGGATGTAGTGTTTTTGTACAGAGTTGTGGTGTTTCCTGTCACTGTGGGCCTCACAGCACAGTAGTAAACAGCAGAGTCTGTCACTGCAGCAGAGGAGATGATCATTCTGATCAGGTTTTGTTCCACTTTAATCTTCAGTCCAGGTCTTGGATCAAATCCTACAGTTCCTGAAGCCGAGTGAGAGATGAGGAACTCTGGTGGTTTTCCTGGATGTTGTCGATACCAGAAGAAATAATCACCAGCAGCAGCAGATTGGTGATATTTGTAGGACAGAGAGACAGACGTGTCTTCTGAAGTGAACTCTTCAGTCTTGACTGGAGTCAGTTCTTCACAGTTGATGCCTGAAGGAGAAAATAATGATGTCAAAGACAATTCACATTCAGATGTTATTGGAATGAGAACTTTTTGTGTCTTCTAATGTAACAAACCTGTTAGAGTGTTAAGAAGCAGCAGAGAAAATACAGAGTGATGCAGTGACAGCATGTTGAATAAAGGTCATGTTAATGGTTTGTTTCTTGAACTCTGCTGAATATGGAAGCTCCTCTCTCCTCTATAGTTCAGTAACAACTCAGCTCCTCCCTGAATCTCTGCGTCTCCTCTTAGATCTGTATTTTCTCTTCTCTCTGTTACACTTCCTCCTGCTTCACACTGACTGCAGCATTTTGTTCAAGCTGAAGGTGGACCGTCTTTAGTCTGTTTGTGGAACCATTGTGTTTTTGGACCTTTTCTACACAAAACACAGTGTCATCAGCAAACAACTAAACATCACTGGAAACAAACACAAAGAAAGTGCATCAGAGCAAATGGATCATTTCCTGATTTTCAAAAATTCATTTAAAATATTCCTTAAGAGGTTTGCAAATTTTTTCAACAGATCCTTGTTCAGGGCGATACCGACTTTTATGATGCTAAATTTCAAGTCATTCCGAGATAAAACATTTTTTATTAGACTAAACTCAGCTCACTGTCAAAGTGCATCAGGGCAAATGGATAATTTCTCGAATTTCAAAAATTCATCAAAATTATTCCTTAAAAGATATGCAAATATTTTCAGCGGATCCTTGTTCAGGGCGATACATGCATCTGTTATTCCCTTAACTACAGCGTTAAAGCTTCTTCTACACAAAGATTAAGACCACAGAGTGAAAACGATGAAAGTGCGAGTCTGTATATACTCAGATCACCTGCACTTCATCGTGACTGAACTCCATCCTCGTCATAAAGATCATTATTTTTATGTAGAGAAATGATCCAGTCTGCTTTAGATATGAAATGACCGATTGGAGACGCAGGAGAGGGAGAAGAGAACAGGGGCGGTGCGCAGAAATAAAAGGGCCGTTTGTCTGCACCAGATGAGGCAGATGAGGGGGCACTACCACTTTTATATTTATGTTGCTTTATCTTACTTTTAAATTAGTAGCAAAGTATTAAAGTAAAACATTGTTGCATCGAGATGCATCGATAATCGGTTTAGAATCGAATCGTTGACCTCTGAATCGTAATCGAATCGAATCGTGATGTGACAAGAGATTCCAACCCCTAACTATTATGATGGTAAATTTCAAGTCATTCTGAGATACTTTTTGTTTTTGAGAAGAAAGTCAGAAAATATGACAATCCAATGTTATATTTCCAACCAGTTTATGGACACATTTATCACTTTGTATCTTCTGTTTTCAATACTTTGTGTAAATGGACACTGAGGTGTAAGAGTGTGTGGCTCCCTCTAGTGGATGTAGTGTTTTTGTACAAAGTTGTGGTGTTTCCTGTCACTGTGGGCCTCACAGCACAGTAGTAAACAGCAGAGTCAGAGAGCTGAAGCTTCTGGATCTTCAGAGGAACTGATCTTGTGCTTGAATTCAGAGTGGATGAAAATCTCTCCCTGAATTCTTCTGCTGTGGTTCCTTCACTCAGTGTAAAGCGGTTCAGGATGAATGTGGGACTGTTGTTTCCATGTTTGTACCAGAAGAGACTTGGATTTGTTGAAGAGCTGTTATAGAGACAGTCAAGTGTTACTGTCTCTCCTTCAGCAGCAGTCACTTCACTCTCCGCTTGCAGCACATTTTCTGTTTGTGCTCTGCCTTCTGTAAAACACCAACAAACAGAATCAGTGTGATGTTCAACAATCACTCAGTGTTGGATTATTATCAGAGAAACTCAGCTGTGTTCATACCAAGGAACAGAGAAAAAAAAAGCACTGAGACCAACAGAGACGTGGTCATATCTGCAGCGTTGACTTCCCTGTGAGCTACAAGAAGAAGTGAGGAAACAAGAGCGTCCATGTCATGTGACCAGAGACAACAGTCACAGTCTGTGTGTGGCTCCCTCTAGTGGATGTAGTGTTTTTGTACAGAGTTGTGGTGTTTCCTGTCACTGTGGGCCTCACAGCACAGTAGTAAACAGCAGAGTCTGTCACTGCAGCAGAGGAGATGATCATTCTGATCAGGTTTTGTTCCACTTTAATCTTCAGTCCAGGTCGTGGATCAGATGATATCATTCCTGATCCTAAGTGAGAGATGAGGAACTCTGGTGGTTTTCCTGGATGTTGTCGATACCAGAAGAAATAATCATTAGCAGCAGCAGATTGGTGATATTTGTAGGACAGAGAGACAGACGTGTCTTCTGAAGTGAACTCTTCAGTCTTGACTGGAGTCATATCTTCACAGTTGATGCCTGAAGGAGAAAATAATGATGTCAAAGACAATTCACATTCAGATGTTATTGGAATGAGAACTTTTTGTGTCTTCTAATGTAACAAACCTGTTAGAGTGTTAAGAAGCAGCAGAGAAAATACAGAGTGATGCAGTGACAGCATGTTGAATAAAGGTCATGTTAATGGTTTGTATCTTGAACTCTGCTGAATATGGAAGCTCCTCTCTCCTCTATAGTTCAGTAACAACTCAGCTCCTCCCTGAATCTCTGCGTCTCCTCTTAGATCTGTATTTTCTCTTCTCTCTGTTATACTTCCTCCTGCTTCACACTGACTGCAGCATTTTGTTCAAGCTGAAGGTGGACCGTCTTTAGTCTGTTTGTGGAACCATTGTGTTTTTGGACCTTTTCTACACAAAACACAGTGTCATCAGCAAACATCTAAACATCACTGGAAACAAACACAAAGAAAGTTCATCAGAGCAAATGGATCATTTCCTGAATTTCAAAAATTCATCAAAATGATTCCTTAAAAGATATGCAAATATTTTCAGCGGATCCTTGTTCAGGGCGATACACGCATCTGTTATTCCCTTAATTACAGCGTTAAAGCATCTTCTACACAAAGATTAAGACCACAGAGTGAAAACAATGAAAAGTGTGAGTCTGTATATACTCAGATCACCTGCACTTCATCGTGACTGAACTCCATCCTCGTCATAAAGATCATTATTTTAATGTAGAGAAATGATCCAGTCTGCTTTAGATATGAAATGACCGCTTGGAGACGCAGGAGAGGGAGAAGAGAACAGGGGCGGTGCGCAGAAATAAAAGGGCCGTTTGTCTGCACCAGATGAGGCAGATGAGGGGGCACTACCACTTTTATATTTATGTTGCTTTATCTTACTTTTAAATGAGTAGCAAAGTATTAAAGTAAAACATTGTTGCATCGAGATGCATCGATAATCGGTTTAGAATCGAATCGTTGACCTCTGAATCGTAATCGAATCGAATCGTGATGTGACAAGAGATTCCAACCCCTAACTATTATGATGGTGAATTTCAAGTCATTCTGAGATACTTTTGGTTTTTGAGAAGAAAGTCAGAAAATATGACAATCCAATGTTATATTTCCAACCAGTTTATGGACACATTTATCACTTTGTATCTTCTGTTTTTAATACTTTGTGTAAATGGACACTGAGGTGTAAGAGTGTGTGGCTCCCTCTAGTGGATGTAGTGTTTTTGTACAGAGTTGTGGTGTTTCCTGTCACTGTGGGCCTCACAGCACAGTAGTAAACAGCAGAGTCAGAGAGCTGAAGCTTCTGGATCTTCAGAGGAACTGATCTTGTGCTTGAATTCAGAGTGGATGAAAATCTCTCCCTGAATTCTTCTGCTGTGGTTCCTTCACTCAGTGTAAAGCGGTTCAGGATGAATGTGGGACTGTTGTTTCCATGTTTGTACCAGAAGAGATATGGACTTGTTGAAGAGCTGTTATAGAGACAGTCAAGTGTTACTGTCTCTCCTTCAGCAGCAGTCACTTCACTTTCCGCTTGCAGCACATTTTCTGTTTGTGCTCTGCCTTCTGTAAAACACCAACAAACAGAATCAGTGTGATGTTCAACAATCACTCAGTGTTGGATTATTATCAGAGAAACTCAGCTGTGTTCATACCAAGGAACAGAGAAGACAAAAGCACTGAGACCAACAGAGACGTGGTCATATCTGCAGCGTTGACTTCACTGTGAGCTACAAGAAGAAGTGAGGAAACAAGAGCGTCCATGTCATGTGACCAGAGACAACAGTCACAGTCTGTGTGTGGCTCCCTCTAGTGGATGTAGTGTTTTTGTACAGAGTTGTGGTGTTTCCTGTCACTGTGGGCCTCACAGCACAGTAGTAAACAGCAGAGTCTGTCACTGCAGCAGAGGAGATGATCATTCTGATCAGGTTTTGTTCCACTTTAATCTTCAGTCCAGGTCTTGGATCAGATATAATTGTTTCTGTTCCTAAGTGAGAGATGAGGAACTCTGGTGGTTTTCCTGGATGTTGTCGATACCAGAAGAAATAATCACTAGCAGCAGCAGATTGGTGATATTTGTAGGACAGAGAGACAGACGTGTCTTCTGAAGTGAACTCTTCAGTCTTGACTGGAGTCAGTTCTTCACAGTTGATGCCTGAAGGAGAAAATAATGATGTCAAAGACAATTCACATTCAGATGTTATTGGAATGAGAACTTTTTGTGTCTTCTAATGTAACAAACCTGTTAGAGTGTTAAGAAGCAGCAGAGAAAATACAGAGTGATGCAGTGACAGCATGTTGAATAAAGGTCATGTTAATGGTTTGTATCTTGAACTCTGCTGAATATGGAAGCTCCTCTCTCCTCTATAGTTCAGTAACAACTCAGCTCCTCCCTGAATCTCTGCGTCTCCTCTTAGATCTGTATTTTCTCTTCTCTCTGTTACACTTCCTCCTGCTTCACACTGACTGCAGCATTTTGTTCAAGCTGAAGGTGGACCGTCTTTAGTCTGTTTGTGGAATCATTGTGTTTTTGGACCTTTTCTACACAAAACACAGTGTCATCAGCAAACATCTAAACATCACTGGAAACAAACACAAAGAAAGTGCATCAGGGCAAATGGATCATTTCATGAATTTCAAAAATTCATTAAAATTATTCCTTAAGAGGTTTGCGAATATTTTCAACGGATCCTTGTACAGGGCTGTGCCGACTATCATGATACATCGTTCTTGTCAATAAAGATGTTATATTTAGGGATGCACCGATAATTCGGCGGTCAAAACACAGCGAGTTCACTGTGGAACAGCAACTATTAAACGCTGAAAAGTCTTTACGCTAAAGTGAAACTTGGCTGCGTGTGGCACAGATTATGTACTCTCCACGACATTCACTTCACACCAGAGAACATTCTCTCTCTTTGAGCAGTGAACTAAAGACATCAGCTCATCTGATGCATCTGTTATTCCCTTAATTACAGCGTTAAAGCGTCTTCTACACAAAGATTAAGACCACAGAGTGAAAACGATGAAAAGTGTGAGTCTGTATATACTCAGATCACCTGCACTTCATCGTGACTGAACTCCATCCTCGTCATAAAGATCATTATTTTTATGTAGAGAAATGATCCAGTCTGCTTTAGATATGAAGTCAACGCTTGGAGACGCAGGAGAGGGAGAAGAGAACAGGGGCGGTGCGCAGAAATAAAAGGGCCGTTTGTCTGCACCAGATGAGGCAGATGAGGGGGCTCTACCACTTTAATATTTATGTTGCTTTATCTTACTTTTAAATTAGTAGCAAAGTATTAAAGTAAAAAATTGTTGCATCGAGATGCATCGATAATCGGTTTAGAATCGAATCGTTGACCTCTGAATCGTAATCGAATCGAATCGTGATGTGACAAGAGATTCCAACCCCTAACTATTATGATGGTAAATTTCAAGTCATTCTGAGATACTTTTTGTTTTTGAGAAGAAAGTCAGAAAATATGACAATCCAATGTTATATTTCCAACCAGTTTATGGACACATTTATCACTTTGTATCTTCTGTTTTTAATACTTTGTGTAAATGTACACTGAGGTGTAAGAGTGTGTGGCTCCCTCTAGTGGATGTAGTGTTTTTGTACAGAGTTGTGGTGTTTCCTGTCACTGTGGGCCTCACAGCACAGTAGTAAACAGCAGAGTCAGAGAGTTGAAGCTTCTGGATCTTCAGAGGAACTGAGGTCTTGTTGACGACAGCATGGATCCTCTCCTCTCGTCGTCCTCCACCATCGTCTGCTGTTGTTGTGAAACGCTGCAGGAGAAACTTTGGGAAACCGTTGACTTCCTGTTTGTACCAGAACAGACTGGGACTGAGGTCACTGGTGTGAAATGTACAAGCCAGTGTTTGAGAGTGACCTTCAGCAGCAGTGACGTCTGCTTGTGGCTGCATCACTCTGTCCTGTGCTCTACACCCTGAAGAAGAAGAAGAAGAAGAAGAAGAAGAAGAAGAAGAGGATGAAGAGGATGAAGACGATGGATGAAGAGTCAGAGCAGATGTTACTCCATCAGAGAGGATTTGGACGCTCACTAACATCTCTCTCACCAAAGACCAGAGCAGCAACAATCATCCACAGACCGCGTCCCATCTCTGCTGCTGCTCAGTGTCGCCCTCTGCTGGAGAGGTTGTGAAGAAGGAGTCTCACGTGTGTCCTCTCCCTGAGACCATCAGACGTTTGTCTTCACCTGGTTCCTGTGATGAGGGAAGATCACAGACTTCCTGTCTCTGACTCCTCCTCCTCCTCAGGTTTTTCTTCTTCTGTGGTTTTTACGACGTACTGACACACAGCTCGGTGTGTTGTGAGCGCCCCCTGCTGCTGAGAACCAGCCTGAGATACAGAGACTCAGGAAAATCACGTCTGACCTTATCTTATCACATGGGTTACTCCAGAATCAGGTGTGCCAGACGAGAATCAGGTCTGCCTGGACCAGATCTGCTGGACCAGATCTGTCTGGACCAGGACCAGGGTCTTCCTGGACCAGGACCAGGTCTGCCGGACCAGAACCAGGTCTGCCTGGACCACGTCTGCCTGGACCAGATCTGCTGGACCAGAACCAGGTCTGCCTGGACCACGTCTGCCTGGACCACGTCTGCCTGGACCAGATCTGCTGGACCAGGACCAGGTCTGCCTGGACCAGGGCCAGGTCTGCCTGGACCAGAACTGTCTGGGCCAGGACCAGGGTCTTCCTGGACCAGAACCAGGTCTGCCTGGACCAGGGCCAGGTCTGCCTGGACCAGATCTGTCTGGACCAGGACCAGGGTCTTCCTTGACCAGAACCAGGTCTGCCTGGACGAGATCTGTCTGGACCAGGACCAGTGTCTTCCTGGACCAGGACCAGGTCTGCCTGGACCAGGTACTAATAATGTTCCCAGAATGAAAACTGTCTTCCTGAAGAACCTTTTTGGTTCAGATGAAAGATCTTTCATTTCTGCACTTTACTTTATTTTCACTCTCTGTTTCACTCTCTTTTATTGACCTCTTTTGAACTTTTATATTCTGTTGTGAGTTTTATACGTGAAATTGTCTCCGTCTGTGCTGCTGATCTGGACCAGGTCTGCCTGGACCAGAACTCCCTGGATGAAGAGGTCTTGTGTCTCTTTGGGACCCTCAGGTCTAAATAAAGGTTAACTAAATAAATGAATAACAAAAATAAAGAAACAAAGACTTGTGTCACTAACTTGTCTCAATGAGGTTTCCTGTTTAAACAGAGGTTCACTTTACAAATCATTCGTCCACAGTCACCACTAGGGGGCAGTGGTACGGCTCTGTTGTTGCTCAGAGCAGCAATCACTCATATAATCTGACAGATTAGATGCTGCTGATCTCAGTCTGTTCAGATCCACTTTGATCCTCTGTGTCCTGATGTTTACATGTTTTTCTGATGACTGTGTTTTTATGGAGATAATCGTGTTTGAAAGCGACGTCGATGTTCAACACGGAGACAAATGTTTCTGTGTGAGGACAACATGAAACTCTGGACCGGACTCAGACTGATGTGGACTCTGGTCTCAGTGGAACCACAGACCAAAGAACACAGGCAGAAATGGGATGCAGCCCTTAATCCAGACCAGAACCAGCTGAAGAACAAGCTAACACCCAGATTCAGTGTGTTCAGATGTCAACAGACGACCACGCGGTTTCCTAACAAGCTAATCTAGTGTGTGTGTGTGTGTGAACAGCGTAGCTACATGTCCACACCTGTAAGGACAGCACTGTGTGGACCACGAGACAAACACCTGAAAACATTTACTCGACTTAGTTTTCGAACATGTGACGAATAACGACAACAACAAAAATAAATAATGAAAATAAAATAAACTAATAAAAACATAAGAAGAATAACTTTTTTTTATTTTGGCCAAAAAATAAAACATACAAAATAAAGCAACTCAAATATCACAATTAACCACAAATGGAGCTGATGAAGCAGAACTACAGGGGGCGCTCCAACACAAACTGCCTCCTGGTGTAATGACTCTGTCAGACACTCACACACTGTTCATTTAAAGAAATATATTTAATAGAGATGTGAATCTTTGGTTTGGCTCACGATTCGATTCAAACGATTCTCGATTCAAAAATGTAAACAATGCAAAGTGTGTTAAAGCTAATGATGACATCAAAACAATAGAGTTTGTATATGATAATGTGATCATGTGATCACACAAAGGGAAAATTAAGACAAAAGTTAACATTTATTCATTCAAAACAAATAAAAACTTACTTCCTGTACAACAAAAATAACCTGCATAAATTAAAGCTTAGACGAGCTGCCTTTTTCTCCCAGAAGTTACTGCACACAAATGCTGTTTTGTGTGGTTTTTCAAAATAGAAATTAAATATTTAATATTAATATTATTTTTTCCTCCACCCCTAATATTTATCATCAATCAGTTATTATTGTTGTGCTATTTTAATGTTAATCTTAATTATTCTTTCATTTATTTTATTGTTGTTTTTTATTTTTATTTTATTTTATATTTTATTTTACCTTTCTTCAGTCTCATATGGAGAAAACAAAACCATTGATATTAAAAGTATTCTGATTATTGTCGTGCGCGGTCCCGAGTGCGCGCGCCCGCGTGAGAACACAGACGCGAGCGCGCCCGGCTCGTGCCCGCGGCCCTGTGGACTGAGCGGTCACTGAAGAACCAGCAGCAGCCGGACACACGCGCACAGCAGCAGCCGGACACACGCGCAGCCACCGCCGCGGCAGTCCGCTCACTTCCCGCGGCTCTCACGGCTCTCCACGGCGGCTCCGGGGGTGGATGTGTCCGGGCACAGAGAGCACAGGGGGGGGGACTCTGCCCGTCCCGTCGACGCCGGTTTGTTGGAAGTTTAAAGTCCGCTAAGCTAACACCTGAGAACGGGGACAGGAGCCGGGCTGCCGGACCGCTGCTAACGGCTAAACGAAGAGCGGCGACTCCGCGCTGCCATGGCGGATTAAAACTGCGACTTTCGCCGCTTTTTAAACACTTTAACTGCTTCCTCTCGACCCCACCGACTCTCCCGGAGAGTTCCCTCCGAACACTACAACTTTCTCCCCCCACCACCACCGTCACCACCGTCCCGTCGGGACATGGAGACGGACTCGGTGTCAGGCGACGTGGAGTCACTGCGCGGCGGCGGACTGAGCCTCCTGGACCCGCTGGTGGAGCGGGTCCTCGGGGACTGCGTGTCCCAGCAACAGGGCTGGCTCCGGGTCTACGGTGAGAACACACACACACACACACACACACACACAGAAAACACGGGACAGAGTCAGCACCGAGCAGCCGCACTGTTTGACTAAAGGTGCCCGGAAACTATAGGGAGAGTCCGGGGGAAGCAGGTAGAGAGCTGCGGGCCGAGACTGAGGTCATGGCGGACACCGGGTGACTGGAGACCGGCGTTACTGCTGGAGCTCAGGGGGGGGGGCTCTCTCCTCTTCTTCTTCTTCTACGGTCAGGTCCTCACTGAGGTCAGAGGTCACCACCCCCACCCGCGTGTGCACCCTTTAAGTCCCATTCACTAAAAATAGACACACACACACACTCACACACACACACACACACACATGTCCTCAAAGACACAGTAGAAGTTGAATCACTTTTTTTAGGAGTTCTCGAGGTTGAGGGTTCAAAGACACTGAACCTCATGTTGCAGAGTGTGTGAATGGATGAATGGATGAACAGTGTCGTGTAAAGCAGCTCTACATAAATACAGACCATAATAGTAACTCTTCTTCTTCTTCTGATTGTATTTGTTCATCTGGAGGAGCAAAGATTTAGAGTTAGAGGAACATATTTAATCAAATCTATGTCACATGATCTGTGTTTATCTTCACTGTTAAACAGACTTTATAAACCACTCACTCTCCCACACCAAAGTCACTCACTCTCCCACACCAAAGTCCATAGAGAAAACCAGTGATTTTAGCTCACAGGGACACAGGAGCTGCTGGTCCTCTGCTGCCTCGTGTGGTCACTTTGTGTCACTGAGTTAAGTCTAAGGTAAATACTAATACTGAATTCACTAAAATCAGTCATTGTAAGTTAGTGATGGAGGCAGCAGAGGATCAACAACTCCTGTGAACTCCTGTGTGCTGTGATGTTAAAATCACTGGTTTACTCTATGGACTTTGGTGTGGGAGAGTGAGTGACTTTGGTGTGGCAGAGTGAGTGACTTTGGTGTGAGAGTGAGTGACTTTGGTGTGAGAGAGTGAGTGACTTTGGTGTGGGAGAGTGAGTGACTTTGGTGTGGGAGAGTGAGTGACTTTGGTGTGAGGAGAGTGAGTGACTTTGGTGTGAGAGAGTGAGTGACTTTGGTGTGAGAGTGAGTGACTTTGGTGTGGGAGAGTGAGTGACTTTGGTGTGATAGAGTGAGTGACTTTGGTGTGAGAGAGTGAGTGGTTTAAAAACTTCACTTTAACACAAGGAAAACACATTTAAGTCACTTTATAAAAGTCAGTTTAAGTCTACAAGAACACGTTCACGTCTTTATCTCACTGTTAGACAGAATTTTCCTTGTGTTAAACTGAGGTTTGTAAACCAAATCACTGGTTTTCTCTATGGACTTTGGTGTGGGAGAGTGAGTGGTTTACAAACTTCAGTCTCTCTAACACTGAGATAAAGACGTAAAAACATGTTCTGAACTTAAACTGACCTAGATTTTGTTCACCAAGTCGTTTGTTTAAGTGGCTAAAATCTACTTTGTCTCTGCTGGCGGCCATGCTTGAGTGTCAGGCTGGTTCTCAGCAGCAGGGGGCGCTCACAGCACAGTCAGCACTGACAGGGCCATCGTCCCTTTAACTGTCGCTTTATTAAAAAGTGGTGTTTGTCCGTGTGAACACAGCACTGATGTCTGTGGAAACTGTGTTTTGTGTTTTTGCACCTCAGGGCCACCGTAGGTAACGGGATTGTGTAGACGCACGAACGCACACACACACACACACCGTTTGTGTTGATGACATCACCCGGCAGGACTCGCTGCCATCCACAACACACACACACACACACACACACAGTGCCGTGCTGCCTTCAGGGCCACCTCATAGAGTAAAAATAAACCCGTGTTGTGCAGGAAGTTCACTTCCATTCACTGGTGTCAGGGAGGCGGAGCCAAGGTCAGAGTGTGTGTGTGGGTGTGTGTGGGTGTGTGTGGGTGTGTGTGGGGGGGGGGTGATGCTGCGTTTACCAGCAGACAGAGGGTGGTGACATCATCAGAGTGACATCATCAGAGTGACACCAGCCCAAATATGAGGCATTCACACAGCATGTTTGTAATTTGATGGCGTTTTATTTTGAAAATCTGTTTATCAGACGCAGTCACAGCTGACGAGACTGATTTTAAAATCATAAAATCTACGTCAGCTTAAGTCTACGACGTCTTCAGAACACATTCACGTCTTTAATTCACTGTTAAACAGACTTTAACAACAGGTAACTTAAGTTTATAAACCACTCACTCTCCCACACCAAAGTCACTCACTCTCCCGCACCAAAGTCACTCACTCTCCCGCACCAAAGTC
This sequence comes from Microchirus variegatus, assembly GCF_963457635.1. Lineage (NCBI taxonomy): Eukaryota > Metazoa > Chordata > Actinopteri > Pleuronectiformes > Soleidae > Microchirus > Microchirus variegatus. Next base: position 10,336,437 of record NC_139822.1, on the reverse strand, counting down.
ACTCACTCTCCGTCACTCACTCTCTCACACCAAAGTCACTCACTCTCTCACACCAAAGTCACTCACTTTCCCACACCAAAGTCACTCACTCTCTCACACCAAAGTCACTCACTCTCTCACACCAAAGTCACTCACTCTCCCACACCAAAGTCACTCACTCTCCCGCACCAAAGTCACTCACTCTCCAACACCAAAGTCACACTCTCCCACACCAAAGTCACTCGATCTCTCACACCAAAGTCACTCACTCTCCCGCACCAAAGTCACTCACTCTCCGTCACTCACTCTCTCACACCAAAGTCACTCACTCTCCCACACCAAAGTCACTCACTCTCCCACACCAAAGTCACTCACTCTCCCACACCAAAGTCACTCACTCTCTCGCACCAAAGTCACACACTCTCTCACACCAAAGTCACTCACTCTCTCACAGTTGGAGTTGTTGATCCACTGCTGCCTCCATCACTAACTTACAATGACTGATTTTAGTAAATTCAGCTTTGAAAATAATCAACTTAGATTTAACTCAGTGACACAAAGTGACCACACGAGGCAGCAGAGGACCAGCAGCTCCTGTGTCCCTGTGAGCTAAAATCACTGGTTTTCTCTATGAGGTTTGGTCAGATGATGATGATGATAGTGACTCAGAGCAGCTGCTGTGTTTCAACCCGTTTTAATCTGACTGCTCACACACTACCACCATGTGGCGTCTAATCTCATCTCAGATTATGGATTAAAGTCTCTGTTTTTTTAGACCAAAACTTTTCCTCAGCGCGGCAGATCAGTTCTGACACTAGACTGAGGATTGGGATTAGGATTGGTCATACTGTGACTCACACACACACACACACACACAGGACGAGTGAGGACAATGAGACTGATCTGAGGAGGAAGTGGAAAGTTCCCTGTGTGTGTGTGTGTGTGTGTGTGTGTGTGTGTGTGTGTGTGTGTGTGTGTGTGTGTGTGTGTGTGTGTGTGTGTGTGTGTGTGTGTGTGTGTGTGTGTGTGTGTGTGTGTGTGTGTGTGTGTGTGTGTGTGGACACAGGATTTCCTCTCTGACAAACGTCAGTGGAACGTCTCGGCTCAGAAATAAACTGCCGTCTATTTCAGGAGCGAGTGGAAAAATCCCACAGTGACTTGAACGCCTCATCAGTGTGTGTGTGTGTAAGTAATCAGATTACCTAATCTGCTGTGTGGGGCAAACTCTTTAATCATCGTCTTTCTTCTAAAACATCGTTTTAGGACCTGAAACTGTAGCGTGGGAAAATCTGAAAAACACTGACCTCACGTTTCCACGAAGACGGAAAATACGCTACGTTAGCTCCACCCCCTAAAGCCCAACCCACGTTAGCTCCACCCCCTAACCTTTAACCCCGGGATGTAACGACAACATTTACGATGGCGGGACTCGATGTAATACACTTATTTTAGGGCACACAATCAGATTATTCTCATGAATGCATTCAGATTACATTGCAGGATGAACTCAGATTACTGGTATGATCAGATTATTTATGCTTTGTTCGATTATACGATTAATTGAGTACATCTGTAATCAGATGACTTATTTTTAGCTCGACGCTGCCTCCACAGGACGTGGACAGACGGGTCGTCCTCTCGTCTGTCCTCGTCCACCTGATGGACTTCCTGTTTGTCCTCCCGCGTGCCATGAATTCCAGGAAGTGAGTGAGATTCCAGATTTGCGGTCACATGACCCTGACGGTCCTGACAATAATCCTGAGATGCAGCCCTAGATGAAGATAACATGTATGTGTATATACGTATATCTATGTGTATATATATATATATATATATATATATATATATATATATATATATATATATATATATATATACGTGTATATAGGTATATATATGTGTATATATATATATACATATACATATATATGTGTATATATATATACACACATATACATATACATATACACATATATGTATATATATATATATATATATACACATATACGTATGACAGTGACTGTCATACAAGTGACTCATATAAAAACAAGCACTGTGTTTTGGACGAGTTCCTCACGTGAAGTGTTGGCGACGTCCTCCTGTCGCTCTAATGACGTCACTGTGTGAGGGAGAGGAAGCTGTGTGTGTGTGTGTGTGTGTGTGTGTGTGTGTGGTCTCAGACAGGAAACCACGGTCTGTTACCCTGGCTCCTGATTGGCCGAGCTCATCACAAACTGACACTCCACTTCCTCCCAGGAAGAAAGTCGGCAGCGTGTTGTCAGAATGACGCAGACGTTCAGCTCGTCCATTGTCGTCCGTTGTTAAGGCCTCGTCGCGGCTGTTGTGTAACCAGCTGTTTGGTTCCCTCCCCCCCCCCGCGCTGCCTGGGGACGCCTGTGTGGGACAAACCATGAGCGGCGGCGTTGGAGCCCGCCGCCCGGCCTCGTACAAATGGAACCATCACAAGGAGCCGCGGTGGAGACTCCGCCCCCAGCTGCCTCCTGAGCAGCTATTGGACAGATCTGCTCAGGCGGAGCCAATCACTGCGTCCGCCCCTGAGGGCAAAGGTCACGAGTCTGAGCGTCTGAGGTCCAGCCCTGAACCAAATGTCAGGCGTGGATATCAAACGCACACAGGATCAACGAGGTCCGCCTCTCTGCACAGGCTCCTCCCCTTCCTCAGGTCCATGTCTGAGCCCGGCTCAGGGTCAGCTGACGGTCGGCTCAGGGAGGCGGAGTCACGCGCTAACGTCAGCCGCTTCATCCGCTCGCTCTCGAGGAGAATCGGACGAATCGTCCGCGACGAAAGTCAAACATGCGTTCACGGGCCTGGTAGGAATCGAACTCACCTCTGTTTGTCTGTGGTGCATTCACTGACATCTGTGTTTGTCAGTGATGCGTTTGCCGACCTCTGTGTTGCGTTCGCTGACCTCTGTGTTTGTCTGTGGTGCGTTCGCTGACCTCTGTGTTTGTCTGTGTTGCGTTCGCTGACCTGTTTGTTTGTCTGTGGTGCATTCACTGACCTGTGTGTTCGTCTGTGATGCGTTCGCTGACCTGTGTGTTTGTCTGTGATGCGTTCGCTGACCTCTGTGTTTGTCTGTGTTGCGTTCGCTGACCTGTTTGTTTGTCTGTGGTGCATTCACTGACCTGTGTGTTCGTCTGTGATGCGTTCGCTGACCTGTGTGTTTGTCTGTGATGCGTTCGCTGACCTGTGTGTTTGTCTGTGATGCGCTCACTGACCTGTGTGATGCATTAGCTGAGCTGTGTGTTTGTCTGTGATGCGTTCGCTGACCTCTGTGTTTGTCTGTGGTGCATTCACTGACCTGTGTTTATGTCTGTGGTGCGTTCTCTGACCTCTGTGTTTGTCTGTGTTGCGTTCGCTGACCTGTTTGTTTGTCTGTAGTGCATTCACTGACCTGTGTGTTCGTCTGTGATGCGTTCGCTGACCTGTGTGTTTGTCTGCGGTGCATTCACTGACCTGTGTGTTCGTCTGTGATACGTTCGCTGACCTGTGTGTGTGTCTGTGTTGCGTTCACTGACCTCTTATATTCAGTGGAGTCAGTAGCAGTGAGTGTTTACCTCACTGACCTGCAAACAGAGAGGCAGTATAAGAGTTTCCAGCTGCCCCAGAGCATGCTGGGTAATAAAAACCACAGAGCTCTCACCTCTGAACACACACACACACACACACACACACACACACACACAGGGCTGATTCATTGCTGTGTTCTCACACTCTTTAGTGTCTGTTTGAAAATGAACAGCGACTCCTAATTGGAGGCTAATTATTGTGTGTGTGTGTGTGTGTGTGTGTGTGTGTGTGTGTGTGTGTGTGTGTGTGTGTGTGTGTGTGTGTGTGTGTGTGTGTGTGTGTGTGTGTGTGTGTGTGTGTGTGTGTGTGTGTGTGTGTGTGTGTGTGTGTGTGTACATTGTCCTTACACAATAATAGCCCACACGGAAACAAAAAGGCCTTTTGCTGTGTGTCTGAGTGCTTTAGACTTTCAGAGCGATGAGGAAGTGGAACCTTCACTCTTGGATTGACACTCGTGGGATTTAACCCAGATTTTAAACTTCAGGATTAAACATTACATCATAATCTGAGGACACATGTCACATGTCTCCTGAGGCAGTGAGTGTGGGCCTTTATTTTGAAAAGTGTGGGATTGTTTGATTGATTGGGATAGATTTTAGTGTGGATGGACAGAAAGTAAGACTTTTACTTTGAAACATGCAGGGTTGTGTTTTAGTGTGGAAAGACAGACACTGAGACTTTTATTTTGAAAGGTGTGAGACTGTGTTTTAGTGTGGTTGAACAGAAACTAAGACCTTTATTTGAAAAGTGTGAGACTGTGTTTTAGTGTGGTTGAACAGGAACTGAGACCTTTATTTTGAAAAGTGTGAGACTGTTTTTAGTGTGGACGGACAGAAACTGAGACCTTTATTTTGAAAAGTTTGAGAATGTGTTTTAGTGTGGATGGTCAGGCACTGAGACTTTTATTTTGAAAATTGTGAGACTGTTTTTAGCATGGATGGACGGACACTGAGACCTTTATTTTGAAAAGTTTGAGAATGTGTTTTAGTGTGGATGGTCAGGCACTGAGACTTTTATTTTGAAAAGTTTGAGACTGTTTTTAGCATGGATGGACGGACACTGAGACCTTTATTTTGAAAAGTGTGAGACTGTGTTTCTAGTCTGGACGGACAAACACTGAGACTTTTTAGTGTGGATGGACAGATGCTGAGACTTTTATTTTGAAACCTGCAGGGTTGTGTTTTAGTGTGGATGAACAGACACTGAGACTTTTATTTTGAAAAGTGTGAGATTGTGTTTTAGTGTGGATGGACAGACACTGAGACTTTTATTTTGAAAAGTGTGAGATTGTGTTTTAGTGTGGATGGACAGCCACTGACACTTTTATTTTGAAACCTGCAGGGTTGTGTTTCACTGAATGATCATGTGACCTGTGTTTTCAGGTGTGTATTTTGTCAGTTTCTGTGAAAACAAAGAACTTTAATGTGGTGACGTTTTCATATGTAAATGTTGACCTGTGTGTGTGTGTGTGTGTGTGTGTGTGTGTGTGTGTGTTCTCAGTGACACACCCTCTCTGTGGTTTCAACCCCCCCCCCCCCACACACACACACACACACCCCCGTCCTTCCTGTTGAATGGTCCCATCTTGATAAAGCAGTGATGTGATGTCACCACACTGTGATTGGACGAGGAGACCTGTTGTATTTACTGGTTGCTATGGAGACCAGAGCTGCTGCTGCTGCTGCCTGCTGGCAAAGGGGAATGCACAGGTCTACAGACAAAGCCTCTTCTGTGTGTGTGTGTGTGTGTGTGTGTGTGTGTGTGTGTGTGTGTGTGTGTGTGTGTGTGTGTGTGTGGGGAGGGGGGGGGGGGGGGTGTGGGTGTGTGTGTGTGTGTGTGTTAATCCCTGTGAGAACCTGTCGGAGGTTTTTCTTGGTCTGGATGAAAGTTTCTGCTGCAGGTTTTCAGTGTGGATGGAACCATGACTCTGGACCAAACCTCATAGAGAAAACCAGTGATTTTAGCTCACAGGGACACAGGAGCTGCTGGTCCTCTGCTGCCTCGTGTGGTCACTTTGTGTCACTGAGTTAAGTCTAAATGAATTATTTTAAAAGCTGAATTCACTAAAATCAGTCATTTTAAGTTAGTGATGGAGGCAGCAGTGGATCAACAACTCCTGTGAACTCCTGTGTGCTGTGATGTTAAAATCACTGGTTTACTCTATGGACTTTGGTGCAGGGAGTGTGAGTGGTTTACAAACCTCAGTTTAACACCAGGAGAAGGTGATTTCAGGTCCTCGGCTCTACGATGCCAACAGAACAGTATTTTCACGTCTTTATTCAAACCTTTGTTTATGTTAAAAAGTCACATAGTGCAGCTTTAAAATGAAGGGTTACATTAGTTTTGAAGTGTGTGTGTGTGTGTGTGTGGGTGGGGGGGGGAGTGGGTGTGTGTGTGTGTACATGGAGAAACCCGACTCCAGCCAAAACTCCATTGGGAATGTCTGTGAGGCAGGAGTGTCCACACCACCTGTCCTCACACACACACACACACACAGTGAACCAAACAGGAAACTGAAGTTTGTAAACCACTCACTCTCTCACACCAAAGTCACTCACTCTCTCACACCAAAGTCACTCACTCTCCCTGCACCAAAGTCACTCACTCTCCCACACCAAAGTCACTGTGTGTGTGTGTGTGTGTGTGTGTGTGTGTGTGTGTGTGTGTGTGTGTGTGTGTGTGTGTGTGTGTGTGTGTGTGTGTGTGTGTGTGTGTGTGTGTGTGTGTGTGTGTGTGTGTCAGAAGCATCAGGCTCAGTGAAGGCACCGTCTGTTGACTTGTCCTCCGCTGACGAGACTCCGGCTCACACAAACACAGCTTTTGTTTAACACTTAACACTGATTTACTGTCTGACACACACACACACACACACACACACACACACACACACACACACACACACACACTGAACTCTTTTACTCTACAGCAAAGTTAAGTCATTTCATTTTGAACCTGCAGACCGTTTAGTTTCTGAAAAGTATATCACGATCTAACGACTATTGATCATGTTTCATGACCTTTTAAAAATGAGGAATAATAAAATAATCTTTTGTTCTAAACTCATGAACTGATCCAGCGTGTGTGAGCGATTTAAAAAGAAACTCTCGAATGAAACAATGATCAAAAATAGCTGAGGATCCGTTTATTCGTTGACACGATTGAAATCATCAGATTAATCTTCAGAGTGAGATCAAACTGTTGCTGCTGATGAAGGCTGTGTCCACCCACAGCGCCCTCTGCTGGTGCTTTGTGACCTCTGCAGCTGGAGTCTGAGGACCCTGCTGTTCAATCCACCATCACCATGTGACAAAGAAGTGTTATTAATGTCCTGTGTGTGTGTGTGTGTCTCTCTCTCTCTGTGTGTGTGTGTGTGTGTGTGTGTGTGTGTGTGTGTGTGTGTGTGTGTGTGTGTGTGTGTGTGTGTGTGTGTGTGTGTGTGTGTGTGTGTGTGTGTGTGTGTGTGTGTGTGTGTGTGTGTGTGTGTGTGTGTGTGTGTGTGTGTGTGTGTGTGTGTGTGTGTGTGTGTGTGTGTGTGTGTGTGTGTTGTGTGTGTGTCTCTCTGTGTGTGTGTTTGTTCAGATGTTAAAGGACCTCCCTCTCACCACTTCTCCTGTGGTCAGAGTCCAAACACCGACAGTCGCGTCTGGGAGACAAAGTTCTGCGTCCTGACCGACACTCAGCTCATCCTGATCAGCAAAGATGAAGAGGTCAGAGGTCACTGTGAGGTCACTGTGTGAGGTCACTGTGTGAGGAGCGTCCACACTCCATAACTCACTGTGTCTCTCATGTCTCTCACGTCTCTCATGTCTCTCATGTCCCTCATGTCTCTGTCTCTCATGTCTCTCACGTCTCTCATGTCTCTCATGTCTCTGTCTCTCACGTCTCTCATGTCCCTCATGTCTCTAATGTCTCATGTCTCTCATGTCTCTAATGTCTCTAATGTCTCTCACGTCTCTCATGTTTCTAATGTCTCTCATGTCTCTGTCTCTCACGTCTCTCATGTCCCTCATGTCTCTCATGTCTCTAATGTCTCTGTCTCGAATGTCCCTCATGTCTCTCATGTCTCTGTCTCGAATGTCCCTCACGTCTCTCACGTCTCTCATGTCTCTCATGTCTCTAATGTCTCTCATGTCTCTAATGTCTCTCATGTCTCTCACGTCTCTCATGTTTCTAATGTCTCTCACGTCTCTCATGTCTCTCATGTCTCTAATGTCTCTCATGTCTCTAATGTCTCATGTCTCTCACGTCTCTCATGTTTCTAATGTCTCTCATGTCTCTGTCTCTCACGTCTCTCATGTCCCTCATGTCTCTCGTCTCTAATGTCTCTGTCTCGAATGTCTCTCATGTCTCTGTCTCGAATGTCCCTCACGTCTCTCACGTCTCTCATGTCTCGAATGTCTCTGTCTCGAATGTCCCTCATGTCTCTCATGTCCCTCATGTCTCTAATGTCTCTGTCTCGAATGTCCCTCACGTCTCTCATGTCTCTAATGTCTCATGTCTCTCACGTCTCTCTCTAATGTATCTCATGTCTCTCTCTAATGTATCTCATGTCTCACATGTCTCACACATGTCTCTCATGTCTCTTATGTCTCTCACGTCTCTCATGTCTCACACATGTCTCACACATGTCTCTCATGTCTCACACATGTCTCTAATGTCTCATGTCTCTCACGTCTCTCATGTCTCACATGTCTCTCATGTCTCCAGGCTGCAGCTGAAGCTCAGGAAAGTCCAACCGTCTCAGCGAAGAGTCGAAGTCTGCGCAGGACGGTCAGCGTCCCCTCAGAGGGACAGTTCCCAGAGTTCCAGGCAGAGGGCGCCACCATGCTAGGTAAGACACACGTGTCCTCAAATCAAAATAAAATCGTCACGTGATCCCGTCTTTACCTGCGTCACATGATTGCGTCTTTACGTCACATGAACGCATCTTTAACTACGTCACGTAATCACGTCTTTATCTCAGTGTTAACCTGATGTTTGTAAACACTGGACTTTGGTGTTGCGAGAGTGAGTGGTGTAGAGACTTTGTCGACTCATCTTCAGTCACGTGACTCCGCCTCTTTACCACAGTGAGAATGAGGCGTTCGGGTGCAGCGTCTGTGTGGGAGTGTCCGGGGAATGTGTGGAGACAAAGTGTCCAGTGTCCGTCAGGACTGACCCCTCTGCTGCTCAGGGGTTTCCCACCCAGAGCTGCAGGGGTTGAATGTGGCAGTTTAAAGTCGCCGATCGGTTTATTGATCCGACTCCGCCCCCTTCCTGATCATTATGCTCATTCAGTCACAGACTGACCCCTCCCTCATCTGTGGCCCCGCCCCCCAGCCGAGGTCATTCATGTGTTAATGTGGTCGCTCACTGACAGGTGTCTGTTACCAGGTTAAACTGAGTTTAACTACAGGTGGGATTATTTATTTATATATATATATATGTGTGTGTATAAAATTATATTTATATGTGTGTATATATATATATATATATATATCTAAATATAATGTAGTATAAGGAGTATGAGGGAGTGTAGTCTGGAGCTCTGATCCTGGTTGTGGTTCTGGATCTTCTACATTCCTCCCTGTCTTCTCCACCTGTCCCGTCCCTTCACAATAAAAGCACACGGTCTTCGTTCTTCCTCTGCTCAGCCCACTCGTCAGTGTCAGGACTTTTATTGTGAAGGTTGTGCTCACACAGCGTGTGTGTGTGTGTGCGTGTGTGTGTCTCAGACACAATGACTGTTTACTCACACACCACATGAGTTAATGTGCAGCTTCTCTCATGGACGACCTGGGTGAGTCTGACTTTACTCTGGTTCAGATTAGACAGAGACGCACAGAGACACACACATACAGAGAGACACACACATACAGACACACAGAGACACACACACACAGACAGTTGGACAAACTCTAGATCAGCTCTTTTACTTTAAAGCTCAGCTCAGTAACTTTGGTAAAAAACTAGCCGTAGCATCTGTGTCACAATATATATACTACTTACACAATATATGACACGCCCCCTCCGGTCAAAGCTCCGCCCCTTGTTTGGTTACATTGATTTTTTTTGTTTTGTTGATTATTAAAAACGAACACTGAAGACTTTAGTGAGCTGGATACATTTGAAACTTCATAGACTCGACCACTGAGAGGCGCTGTTGAGCTGCGCCATCCAATAATGATCCATAGTTCCATCTGTGTTTCACTGCAGAGGCTGAATTCATCTGAATTAATCTGCGTGTTAATCTGATTCTGTGAATGAACTCTGGAATGTGAAGTGAGAGGATGAGGAGGCGGAGTCACACACTCATGCAGAGGCGTGGCCTAACTGGTTTCATGACGTGAAAAGAAATTCTCTGAATATTTGTTGTGAAAGTTTCAGGAGGAGGAGGAGCTGTGGACCTGTGGTGGTCTGTAGTGGACCTGTGGTGGTCTGTAGTGGACCTGTGGTGGTCTGTAGTGGACCTGTGGTCTGTAGTGGACCTGAGACCCTGCAGGACCTGTGGTCTGTAGTGGACCTGTGGTCTGTAGTGGACCTGTGGTCTGTAGTGGACCTGTGGTCTGTAGTGGACCTGAGTCTCTGCTGCTGCCACCTTGTGGTCATAGACGATATTTTTCATACTCAAACACACATGACGTCAGTCGAGACTAAAAAGTGATGAGACTGAGTTTAGTCTGTGAATGGACGTCAGTGCAGAGTGAGTGTGTGCGCGCGCGTGTGTGTGTGCGTGTGTGCGTGTGCGTGTGTGATATCATGATAGTTTGTCTTCAAGGTGACCTGGTATTTTACCAACCTGTAACCAGATCAGTAGCATCTGTCACGCACACACACACACACACACACACACACACACACACACACACACACACACACACACACACACACACATTGATATCTCTGCGGCTGAGCTGCTGCAGACACAGAGAGGAGGACGGTGTAGTTGAAGTGATGGGTGGAAAACATGCAGTAAAAACTACTGAGAGAGAGAGAGAGGTTTAGAATTACTGTAGAGAGGAGGAGGAGGAGGAGGAGGAGGATGCAGTGCTGAGGAGGGTGAGGCAGGGTGAGGTGAGGAGGAAGAGGAGGAGGAGGAGGACGCCAAAGTCGAGGATGTTCACGAGAAGAAGACGGACGTTTGCAGCTTAACCTCATTGGCTGACAGGTGGAGGCTGCTGCGGCCAATCACGTCTGACTGTGTGTGTGTGTGTTTGTGTGCGTGTGTGTGTGTGCGTGTGTGTGTCCTCTCTCAGATGATGGGGAACAGCTGTGATAGAGGTATCGTCTCCTCTCTCTCTCTCCCTCCCTCTGCGTGTGTGTGTGTGTGTCATGTGACCCACCTGTCATGGCTGACTTCCTGTCGCATGTTGCCTGAACTTTGTTGTCTCCGGCGGTCGAAAGGAGGAAGTGAAGCGGCGGATCGATGCATGAAAGTTTGATGTTTTCCTGCAGCTGGAACACGATCCTGCAGAGAAACGCTGAGCGCTGCATGCTGCGCACACACACACGCACACGCACGCACACACACACACACACACTCAGCTGCGTGTGTGTGTTCATCGTTAAAAAAACGCCTTGTCATGTCTTTTCGTCGTCCTGACGACAGACGAAACCTCGCGCTCCCTCACACGCACTCTGCTCAGTGGGCGTGTCTGACTCCTGGAGCTGGAGGCGGAGTCTGTCGGTCACTACGGCAACAACGACTTCCTGTCCGTAAACAATGTAAACAAAGTGAACTCTTTAGGTCAAGTTATTCCACGACATGTCAACAGGAAGTTGTTTGTGATGTCGTGTCTCTCTGAAGTTAGCATAACGTCGACTAGCATCGGCCGTCGGGTGAATTCTGTCCGACGGAAACGGCAATCGTCTCCCAGAGCTGTGGAATGTTAGCGCTTAAACGCAGAAGCACGTGTTGTTTTGCTAGCGCCCACGCTGCCACATTTGCATAGTGTGATTTGATTGGCTGCAGGTGAACGAGCGGCTGTTAGCTTCCACCGTGAGCGTGTGAGCGCAGCATGAAACCAGGACAGTGTCTCCTCTCAGACCAGGCTCCGCCCACGCTAACGCGTGACGTCATCACACTGCCGGCCTCTGATTGGTCGGGGAGTGTCGTCACTGTGTGTGATGAGTGTGACTTCAACGTCCAACAGTAGATTAACGGTTAAAGTTAAAGAAATACTTTATTGGACGAGATGGTGTGAAGCTTTGGCTCCTCCCACCACTGCTCCCGATCATACAGATTAATGCTGCGTCCATGTGGTCAAAAAAAGCTCCGTAGATTATCACTCATGACGCCATGAATAATCTGTAGAAATGAAATCATGAGGTCATGAATAATCTGTAGAAATTAAATGATGATGTCATAAATAATCTGTAGATTATCACTCATGTCGTCATGAATAATCTGTAGATTATCACTCATGACGTCATGAATAATCTGTAGAAATTAAACGATGACATCATGAATAATCTGTAGAAATGAAATCATGAGGTCATGAATAATCTGTAGAAAGTAAATGATGACGTCATAAATAATCTGTAGATTATCACTCATGTCGTCATGAATAATCTGTAGATTATCACTCATGACGTCATGAATAATCTGTAGAAATAAAACGATGACATCATGAATAATCTGTAGAAATGAATCGATGACGTCGTGAATAATCTGACACTGTCCTGAGTCCATGTCTGTTCAAAAACAGGTGATTGGCTGTTGGAGAGAGGAGGCGGGGCTTGTGTCTCACTGTATGAGAGGACAGAAATATCTCTTTGGACGTGATATTTCAGGCCACTCCCACACAGCGAGGCAGTGGGCGTGTCCTGCCTCCCGTGGCTGGCTCCAGGCTCCGCCCCCTGACCTGATTGGTCTGCAGGTGGCGGTGTTGTTGTGAAAGTTCACGTCTGAAAACGGGATGATGAAGAAGAGTTTCTCGTCTCTCTGTCTCTGCAGAAGCGTCGTCGGAGCGTTCGCCGAGGAGGCGGAGCATCTCCGGTCTGGGAAGTTCGGAGAAGAGCGTCGCCGTCGACAACCCCAACTCATCGCCGTTTAAAGTCCCGGTAAGTAACGCACAACAGTGTGTCTGCGTGGCTAATGCTAATGCTAACGTTCTACAGAGGTTCTACAGAGGTTCTACAGAGGATGGGATCATTCAGAAGGTTCTGGAAGTGCTTTAGGAGGAGGGGGGGGAGTGATGTCCTGAGCTATTTTTACAGGCAGAGTGCATTCTGGGTAGAAGTGTCATCAGAACATCGTCGTTCATCAGTAACGTGATCTCTCTGTGTGTGTGTGTGTGTGTGTGTGTGGGTTGGCGCTGTGATTGAAATCAGAAATATTTGATGTGATTTGTTAATGTGATGTTTTAAATATATATATACATATATATATATATATATATATATATATATGTATATATACATATGTATATATATATATATATATATATATATACATATGTATATATATATATATATATATATATATACATATGTATATATATATATATATACATATATACATATGTATATATATATATATATATATATATATATATACATGTATATATATATATATATACGTATATATATATATATATATATACATATGTATATATATATATATATATACATATATATATATATATATATATGTATATACATATATATATACATATATATATATATGTATATATATATATATATGTATTTATGTATATATATATTCATATATATATATATGTATTTATGTATATGTATAGAGTGAGTGTCCCACTTGTCCCTCTTGTCTCTGTCTCTGATGGACTGTCCCTCTTGTCTCTGATGGATTGTCCCTCTTGTCTCTGATGGACTGTCCCTGTTGTCCCTCTTGTCTTTGTCTCTCAGGGTTTCTTCAGTAAACGTCTCAAAGGTTCCATCAAAAGGACGAAGAGTCAAACCAAACTGGACCGAAACACCAGCTTCAGGCTTCCATCGCTGAGACCTGCTGAGACTGACAGGTGACCTTTGACCCCTCTGACCTTTAACCACTCTGACCCCGCCCACATGTTAGTCAGCTGTGTTTTTACTGCTGAGCGGTGGCCATCTTAGATTCCTGTGACCTGCGGGGGGCGCTCCTGTTCTCTGAGGGTCTGCTGGGGTCAGTGGAGGGGGCGGAGTGAGCAGACTCGACTCCGCCTCCTCACCCGTCTGTGTGTGTGTGTGTGTGGTGAGGACGTCTTCCCGTCCGTCCCCTGAAGACATTTGTCTCTCAGCTGAAGATGAGGACGTGTGTGTGTGTGTCCCCGTGAAGACGGCGTCCATGTTGACAGGTGAGCACAGGTGTTGTCGTACATCCTGTCGCTGCGTCACCTGTGGCTCCCCCTGGAGGCCGTTGCCGTAGAAATGCTCCCTCGGGGCCTGAGTTGATTTGTTGTCCCAGGACCTTGTTTACCAGCTGATGGACCTCAGGGACGCCTGATAAAGACGAGGCTGAGCTCAGTGCTGTCTTCAGTGAACAGAGCTCCAGCTGTGGGTCGGAGGGTGGAGGAGGTGGAGGAGGAGGTGGAGGAGGAGGAGGATGCTCTGGGGAACTCCCCTCACCTGGCTCTGTGGTTGTTTTCCGTAGGTATCACTGCGTTTGTGTGTTGACAGCAGGTGACCACAGGAGGTCGTCATGGTAACGTGATAGCAGCTTAGCTTTAGCTGTTTTTCTTCCGTCTTCACCAAACAGCTGGACTTTAATGGTCTTCCTCGTCCTCCAGGTCCAGAGCTCTGCCCCAGCTGAAGGAGTCCAGCTCCCACGAGTCTCTGCTGAGCCCGGGCAGCGCGGTGGAGACGCTGGACCTGAACATGGAGGAGGACGTGGTGGTCAAAGCTCTGCACTGCAGCATTCTGGGACAGGAGTTCTGCTTCGAGGTCACATACTCAGGAGGCAGCAAGTGTTTCAGCTGCTCTTCGGCCTCAGAGAGAGACAAGTGGATGGAGAACCTGCGCAGGAGCATCCAGCCCAACAAGGTGAGCATGCACTGTTAAATATACTGTAAATATACACTGTTAAATACACTTAAAATATACTGTAAAATATACTGTTAAATATACACTGTAAATATACACTGTACAATATACACTGTACAATATACACTGTTAAATACCCTGTACATATACACTGTACAATACACTGTAAATATACACTGTTAAATACACTGTAAAATACACTGTAAATATACTGTTAAATAAACTGTTAAATATACTGCACAATATACACTTTTAAATATACTGTAAAAAACACTGTACAATAAACTATTAAATACACTCTAAATATACTGTTAAATACACTCTAAATATACTGGTAAATATACTGTAAAATACACTGTAAATATAGTCTGTTAAATACGCTGTAAATATACTGTTAAATACTCTAAATATACTGAAAAATACACTGTACAATAAACTATTAAATACACTCTAAATATACTGTAAAATATACACTGGTAAATATACTGTAAAATACACTGTAAATATACACTGTTAAATACACTCTAAATATACTGTAAAATACATACTGTTAAATACACTCTAAATATACTGTAAAATACACTGTAAATACACTCTAAATATACTGTTAAATACACTGTAAATATACTGTTAAATACACTGTAAATACACTGTTTAATACACTATAAAATACACCGTAAAATACACCGTAAAATACACTCTCAATATACACTCTATTAACACTGTAAATAGAAGAGCCCATCTAAATCAGCCCGTGAGTTTGAAATATTGTGTGTAACGTGTGTGTGTGTGTGTGTGTGTAACGTGTGTGTGTGTAACATGTGTTTCCAGGACAACTGTCGTCGAGCAGAGAACCTTCTGCGTCTGTGGATCATCGAGGCCAAAGATCTTCCTCCAAAGAAGAAGTATTTCTGCGAGCTGTGTCTGGACGACGTCCTTTACGCCCGCACCACCACAAAGACTCGGCACGACGGCCTGTTCTGGGGCGAGTACTTTGACTTTGGCGGCCTGCCGCCCGTGCACAGTGTCACCGTGCACGTCTACCGCGACGTGGACAAGAAGAAGAAGAAGGACAAGAACAACTACGTGGGCCTGGTCAACATCCCGGTGTCGGGCGTGACGGGGCGACAGTTTGTGGAGAAGTGGTACCCGGTCAGCACGCCCACCACCGGCAAGACCAAGGGAGGCGGGCCCTCCGTCCGCATCAAGTCCCGCTTCCAGACCATCTCCATCCTGCCAATGGAGCAGTACAAGGAGTTCGCAGAGTTCGTCACCAACAACTACTCCATGCTGTGCTCGGTGCTGGAGCCCGTCATCAGCGTCAAGAACAAGGAGGAGATGGCCAGTGCGCTGGTCCACATCCTGCAGAGCACCGGGAGGGCAAAGGTCAGGAGCACTCACTCCATCTTTGTTTTTGTTTTTGATAACCGTTATGAGACACAATATTTATGACAATGTTACACACTGAACGTGATGAGACGCATGTCCTCCTCGTCCTCCTCGTCCTCCTTGTCCTCAGGACTTCCTGACGGACCTGGTGATGTCAGAGGTGGACAGATGTGCCGACCACGACGTCCTCATCTTCAGGGAGAACACGTTGGCCACCAAGGCCATCGAGGAGTATCTGAAACTGGTGGGACAGAAATATCTGCACGACGCTCTGGGTGAGTGACCACGCTGCTGAATAAATACATATATATATATATATACACCTGTAAATATAAATACACATGTAAATATATAAACCTGAAAATATATACACCTGTACACCTAGAAATATATACACATGTAAATATATATACACGTAAATATATAAACGTGAAAATATATATACATGTAAATATATACAGCTGTAAATATATACACCTGAAAATATATACACCATACACCTGTAAATATATACACACCTGAAAATATATATACACCTGTTAATATAATACACACATGTAAATATACACAAGTAAATATAATACACACCTGTAAATATATACACACATGTAAATATACACACACACATGTAAATATATACACACACATGTAAATATACACACCTATTAATATATACACACCTGAAAATATATATACACCTGTTAATATAATACACACATGTAAATAAACACACCTGTAAATATACACACACATGTAAATATATACACACCTGTAAATATACACACGTAAATATACACACATGTAAATATACACACCTGTAAATAAACACACCTGTAAATATACACACACACGTAAATATACACACTTGTAAATATACACGTTAATATACACACGTAAATATAATACACACATGTAAATATATGCACACCTGTAAATATACACACGTAAATATAATACACACATGTAAATATATACACACATGTAAATATACACACATGTAAATATACACACACATGTAAATATACACACACATGTAAATATACACACATATGTAAATATACACACATATGTAAATATACACACACATGTCAATATACACACATATGTAAATATACACACATGTAAATATACACACACACCTGTAAATATACACACACATGTAAATATATACACCCCTCCTCTCCCCCCCCCCCCTCAGGTGAGTTCATCAGAGCGCTGTATGAGTCTGATGAGAACTGTGAGGTTGATCCCAGTCGATGTTCTGGTTCTGATCTGACTGAACACCAGAGTAATCTGAAGATGTGCTGTGAACTGGCGTTCTGCAAGATCATCAACTCCTACTGGTACCACAGGCCACGCCCCCATCCCTCTCATTTACATACGACCATGTCTAAACACACATTACTGTCTTTATCGCACTGTTAAACCTCTTGTGTCCTTCCCTTCCTTCCTTCCTTCCTTCCTTCCTGGTCTCCTCAGCGTGTTCCCTCGTGAGCTGAAGGAGGTATTTGCGGCGTGGCAGCAGCAGTGCGCCGCTCGCGGTCACCAGCAGGACATCAGTAAGCGTCTGATCAGCGCCTCCTTGTTCCTGCGCTTCCTGTGTCCGGCCATCATGTCGCCGTCGCTCTTCAGTCTGACGCAGGAATATCCCGACGACCAGACGTCACGGACGCTCACGCTCATCGCCAAGGTCATCCAGAACCTCGCCAACTTCACCAAGTGAGTACGCAACACCTGGAAATATATACACCTGAAAATATATACACATATACACCTGAAAATATATACACCTGTACACCTGAAAATATATACACCTGTAAATATATACACATATACACTTGTACACCTGAAAATATATACGCATATACACCTGGAAATATATACACCTGTACACCTGAAAATATATACACACCTGTAGACCTGAAAATATATACACCTGTACACCTGAAAATATATACACATATACACGCATATACACCTGAAAATATCTACACCTGTACACCTCAAAATATATACACCTGAAAATATATACACATATACACCTGAAAATATATACACATATACACCTGAAAATATATACACCTGTAAATATATACACATATACACCTGTAGATATGTACACCTGAAAATATATACAAGATATACACCTGTAAATGTATACACATGTACAGCTGTAAATAGGTACGCAAACACCTATAAATATATACATATATACACCTGTAAATGTATACACATGTACACCTGTAAATATGTACACATACACTTGTAAATATATACATATATACACCTGTAAATATATACAATATATACACCTGTAAATATATACAGCTCAAAATATAAACACCTGTAAATATATATACACCTGTAAATATATACAATATATACACCTGTAAATATATACAGCTGAAAATATATATACATGTACACCTGTAAATATGTAAACATACACCTGTAAATATATACACACCTGTAAATATATACATCTGTAAATATATACAATATATACACCTGTAAATATATACATTTGTGAATATAAACACCTGTACACCTGTAAATATATACAGCTGAAAATATATACACCTATAAATATATACACCTTTACGCCTGTAAATATACACACCGGTACACTTATAACTATATACATCTGTAAATATATCTGACTCGTATGCTCGTACTCAGACGCCTGAACACAGCGCGAGTCTCAAGCTGTTTTTAAATGTTCCTGCAGGTTTGGAAACAAAGAAGAGTACATGGCGTTCATGAACGACTTCCTGGAGCACGAGTGGGCGGGCATGATGCGCTTCCTGTCGGAGATCTCCAACCCGGAGACGCTGTCCAACACGCCGGGTTTCGAGGGCTACATCGACCTCGGCCGCGAGCTCTCTGTGCTGCACGCTCTGCTGTGGGAGGTGGTCTCGCAGCTCGACAAGGTGTGTGTATGTGTGTGTGTGTGTGTGTGTGTGTGTGTGTGTGTGTGTGTGTGTGTGTGTGTGTGTGTGTGTGTGTGTGTGTGTGTGTGTGTGTGTGTGTGTGTGAGACCTGAGCCTAAGCCCCACCCCCTGTATTGGTATGTTCCATTTACATCCAAACTGGGCAGGGCGGTGACGTTAGCGAGTGTCCCTGCTTCGTCCGAGTGTGTCTGAGGGCGGAGCTTAGCTCCATGAGTTTGTGTGATGTGAACCCCACCATACACACACACACACACCCTGTGTTGTGTCTCACCCGTTAGCATGTTAGCATGTTAGCATGTTAGCATGGCTCTGCTGTTTGATGCACTTCTGTTCAGTTGAAGCATGTTTATTCTACTTTATTTTATTTTTGTTTCCATTAACTTTCCCTCATGTTGTCCCCCCCCCCCTCCCCCCCCCCCCCTTGTATGGCCGACTCTCTCTCTCTCTCTCTCTCTGTTGCCACCATTTTGTTTTCATTTTCAAATCACCACTGCATCCTGGTGCCTCCATTCAAACCACACACACACACACACATGCAACAACCACAGGGTGAAAATTCCTTCCTGCAGGCCACCGTAGCAAAGCTGGGCCCGCTGCCGAGGATTCTGGGAGACATCTCTCGCTGTCTGGCCTCGCCGACGCCGCTCCAGCAGCTGCGGCGTTTCCAGGACCACGGCTCCGCCCACAACATGAGCGGCAGCCTGTCGTCAGGGTTACAGCGAATCTTTGAGGATCCCAGTGACAGGTGAGGGTGTGATGCTACTCACTCTGCCACACCAAAGACGAAAGAGAGTGACTTTGGTGTTAGAGAGAGAGTGAGAGGGTGAGTGACTTTGGTGTGGGAGAGTGAGTGACTTTGGTGTGAGAGAGTGAGTGAGTGACTTTGGTGTGGGAGAGTGAGTGACTTTGGTGTGAGAGAGTGAGTGACTGGTGTGGGAGAGAGAGTGAGTGACTTTGGTGTGGGAGAGTGAGTGACTTTGGTGTGAGAGAGTGAGTGAGTGACTTTGGTGTGGGAGAGTGAATGAGTGACTTTGGTGTGGGAGAGTGAGTGACTTTGGTGTGAGAGAATGAGTGAGTGACTTTGGTGTGGGAGAGTGAGTGACTTTGGTGTGGGAGAGTGAGTGGTTTACAAACTTCAGCTTAACGCAAAGAAGAGTTTCTTAGCTGTGTGTGTGTGTGTGTGTGTGTGTGTGTGTCAGTGTCAGTCTCCAGTCTCCCAGCACAGAGTGGATGGACGGTTATGTCAGAGGACAGCGCCCCCTGCTGTTACAGCGCCCGTCCTTCAGCTCCTCAGATCACGAAGAGCGAGACGACCTCCCCCCAAACGTCCGCAGCGTGTCATTGGTCGACCTCCAGGACGCTCAGAACCTGCACGAGGCTCCGCCCCGCCTCAGCAGGGCGGGCTCGCAGGCGTCCGTCGGACACGCGGCGACGGCGGCGTTACCGCACAGCCACTCCCACTCCAACCCGATGACGCCGCAGCTCAAAGCCCCGCCCACAGACGCTCAGCCTCAGAGCGCCCCGCAGGCGAGGCGGCCGCTGCACCCGTCCGTCGGTCAGCCTCGCGGCCTGCAGCCTCTGTCCTTCCAGAACCCCGTCTACCACCTGAGTAACCCCGCCCACAGCCTGGGTAACCCCGCCCACAGCCTCTCCACGCGCTCCGCCCACTCTGTGCCACGAGACTCCAGCTCAGAGAACCTGAGCACGGAGAGTTCGCACAACAGCCACAGCAACTCTGACGACTGCGGCAGCCAGGTGGGGGTCAAAGGTCGAGTGCCCTCCGACGGCAGCCTGGATGACCTGAGCAGGAGGCGGAGCATGCACAGCGACGACTGTCCGACGCCCCGCCCCCTCCTTGCGCTCCCTGACCTCCCGCCGGGCACCGCCACGGCAGTCGCCGTCCCCCGACAGAGCACGACGACGGGCACCGCCCACATCGTCAAGGTCGAACAGCAGAGCAAGGCAGGGGGCGGGGCCAGGACGCCGCGCTCGCTCCCTCACTGCGCGTCAACACGTAGCAGCGGCAGCGCTAACACAGAGCCGACGCCCGCCGCGGGCAACCGCCAACAGACCGCCTGCTCTGCAGAGAACATGACTCCGCCCCCAAAGAGCGCCACCAAACAGCCTCAGGCGGTGAGATCATGAATATGTAAATAAACGAATGAAGCGCCTCTGCTGATGGGCGGAGCTTCAGTTTGTGACGTAACGTCGTTAATGTGGTGTTTTTGCAGGTGGCGTCTCCGGCGGACGCCGTGACCGTGGCCATGTCTCCTGTGGAGAGGACGGCGGCGTGGGTCCTCAACAACGGCCAGTACGAGGAGGAGGAGGGCGGAGCCAGGAGCAGGGAGGAGGGCGGAGCCAAGAGCAGGGAGGAGGGCGGAGTCAAGAGCAGGGAGGAGGGCCGCAACACGGAGAAGGTACGAGGAGGAGGCGCTGACCCAGACTGAGCTCCTCCTTCTTACTTATTATTGTTGAATATGCTGCCCCCTGCTGGTCAGCTGACTGCAGCGCTCCTCTAACCCCGCCCCTCTGACAGTACGAGCTGGAGATCTCGCGGCTGAAGGAGCGTCTGCGAGCGTCTGGACGGCGTCTGGAGGAATACGAGCGACGTCTGCTGGTTCAGGAGCAACAGATGCAGAAGCTGCTGCTGGATTATAAACGACGTCTGGACGACAGTGAGGAGAGACTGAGGAGACAAGAGGAGGAGAAGGAGGTGCAGATGAAGAGCATCATCAGCAGGTACAATCTCTGACTCCACCCACACACTACACTCTGACTCCACCCACACACCACACTCTGACTCCACCCACACATGAAACTCTGACTCCACCCACAACATGACACTACACTCTGACTACACTCTGACTCCACCCACACACGACACTCTGACTCCACCCACACAGGACACTACACTCTGACTCCACCCACACAGGACACTTCACTCTGACTCCACCCACACACGACACTCTGACTCCACCCACACAGGACACTACACTCTGACTCCACCCACACACGACACTCTGACTCCACCCACACTCTACACTCTGACTCCACCCACACAGGACACTTCACTCTGACTCCACCCACACACGACACTCTGACTCCACCCACAACATGACACGACACTCTGACTCCACCCACACATGACACTCTGACTCCACCCACGACACTCTGACTCCACCCATGACACTACACTCTGACTCCACCCACAACATGACACAACACTCTGACTCCACCCACACATGACACAACACTCTGACTCCACCCACAACATGACACAACACTCTGACTCCACCCACAACACTCTGACTCCACCCACACATGACACTACACTCTGACTCCACCCACAACACTCTGACTCCACCCACACATGACACTACACTCTGACTCCACCCACAACACTCTGACTCCACCCACACACAACACTACACTCTGACTCCACCCACTACACTCTGACTCCACCCACACATGACACTACACTCTGACCACCCACTACACTCTGACTCCACCCACCCACAGCACAACACTCTGACTCCGCCCATAACACTCTGACTCCGCCCATAACACTCTGACTCCCCTCACACACAATCTGACTCCACCCACAACAATCTGACTCCACCCACAACACTCTGACTCTGTGTGTGTGTGTGTGTAGGCTCATGGCGGTGGAGGCGGAGCTAAAGCGTGACCACGCTGAAATGCAGTCTGTGATAGAAGCCAAACAGAAAATCATCGACGCTCAGGTAAACATCACGTCTGTGGCCACGCCCACTCGGCTATGACTCCTCCCTGATTCCCCACCACAATTACCCACAGTCCTTTGCTGATAACTCACACACTGAGGCAGCACGCCGCCCATTGATGATGACATCACGTGAGGGTGTGTCAGTCGTTCTGTAACTTAGTCGTCATGGTAACCAGTGAACGTCTCGTCGTCTCTTCACTGATTTCAGGTCAGTTACGGATGTGACATAAACCAACCAGGCAAGTACCTGTAGCCCCGCCCCCTTCTCCTCCCCCCACATGCCTCACACCTGTTCAGCCAATCACAGAGCAGAAAATACTGAGACAGTAGAAACTGGACTGAACTGGTCTCTAAACTGGTTTAAACTCAGGACTGAACTGGTCTCTAAACTTAAACGCGCCTTTAAAAAAATCACGTTAACACACCCAGCACACCAAATGGTGCGCATGAAAGTACACAGCTATAAAAATAGTATACATCTGTATTTTTGCCTTTTTTTTTTTTTTAGGTTTTAGACCAACATCTCATCTTTCCATCCATATCAAATATTAATATATATTTTTTATTTTTAACCCTTAAATGTCCAGGTTTATTCATGATGCACCTTGATTTTATGATCTAAAAGACACAAAAAATGAATTATTTTCAATATACTTCATGGAAACTGGAATTTTTTTGTTTGGATTATTGCAGCCTGGTATATGTGAAAGATTAGCAGAAACATTTTTTTTTTTGCATTATTATTTTTTTTGTAATGTCAGATGGCCTAAAACACTCACGTTAACACACCCAGCACACCAAATGGTGCTCATAAAGTACACAGCTATAAAAATAGTATACATCTGTATTTTTGCCTTTTTTTTTTTTTTAGATTTTAAGGCCACATTATACTTCTCCGACTGCGTATGCGTTATCCGTCTGCGTCACCACGGAGACGCCTCGAGCATTTATACTTCTGCGTCGTGGTGACGGACACTCGCTGCAATTTCCCGCCCGATCAGTAGGGGTCGCTGCGCAAGGTTGTTGTGCTTCTGGCTACAGTGAGCAATGGCGTCCGAGAAAGAAAGAGAGAAAAAGACTGTTGTTGTTGAAACAGTGGCCGTTTCTCACTTTTCTGTGTGACGGAACGCAGTTTTAAGATAATTTGAGGCGAGAAATTGGCCATTTAGGGTCTAAACATGTGCTGTGTGTGTTAAGATATGACGTATTTATAGTTCGGCAGCGGCGTTATCGGCGGGGATCAGCTCCGCCTCTGTCAGGACGCCCGGAGCGCACTGAGAGCCGGCACAGAGCAGCTTCGCTCAGCCTGTCCTGAGGACCAATCGTAGCTCTTGCCGTCTCCGTTGTCCCTTGACGGAGTGACGGACACTTAAAAAATATTTCGTGCACCCGGAGACGACGCAGAGGCTCTTCGACAGGTTCTGCGTCGACGCAGAGTCTCTACGTAGCCTACGCAGAGCACTTTACGCAGAAGTATAAATTGGGCTTTAGACCAACATCTCTTCTTTCCATTCATATCAAATATTAATATATATTTTTTATTTTTAACCCTCAAATTGCCAGGTTTAGTCATGATGCACCTTATTTTATGATCTAAAAAACACAAAAAATTAATTATTTTTAATAAAATTCATGCAAACTGGATTTTTTTTGTTTGGATAATTGCATCCTGGTATATGTGAAAGATTAGCAGAAAAAAAAAAAAATGTTCATTCTTTTTTTTTCTGTTATGTCAGATTGTCTCATAAAATCACGATAACACACCCAGAGCACCAAATGGTGCTCATAAAGTACACAGCTATAAAAAAAATTATACATTTATATTTTGATTTTTTTTTTTTTAGGTTTTAGACCAACATCTGTTCTTTCCATACATATCAAATATTAATATATTTTTTATATTTTTAACCCTTAAATTGCCATGTTTAGTCATGATGCACCTAATTTTATGAAAAAAAAAAGACAAAAAATTAAATATTTTCAATATAATTCATGCAAACTGGATTTTTTTTCTTTGGGATTATTGCAGCCTAGTATATGTGAAAGATTAGCAGAAAAAAAATTGCATTATTATTATTTTATAATGTTAGATTTCATAAAATATTCAGTTAACACACCTATAGCACCAACGTGTGCTCATACAAATACAAGCTATACAAATTGTGTACATATGTATTTTTGTTTTTTTATTTTCTTATTTCTTAGACCAACATAAGACCTCATTATAGATACCAAATAAAATTTAAAAAAAAATGTTTTGTGCTGTAATGAAGAACTTCCACTCTTGGTATCCTCTCCTTTGCAGAGGTTATAATCAGAATGATCTGGGGCTTCTGGGCCTCTTTTTTTTTCCCGTTGCTGATCTCCGGCTCCCGGTGTTTGTTGCTGAGCAGGAGGACATTTTTGTCCTGCTTCGGAGTGTAGGACAGCAGGGTGTGAGTAAATGAAGAGATGGAGGAGCCTCGGGAGCTGAGGGGGAAGCTCTGGTCAGTTTTTACGCATTGTGCCAAAAATGGTGATCTTTCGTCGCAGCAGCTCCTCTGCCAGCCCAAATGAGGAAAATAAATGATCAATAGTCACAGTCACCCTCCCAGCCCCTCCGTCATGTCCAACACGACCCTCTCTGTCCTTGGTTTTGTTTCTGCAGCGCAACAGCTGCCCAATAGACGCCAACAGAAGGAGTCCAAACTAAGCCCGCACGGTGGTGGTTATCGAGGTCCTTCCACTCGGGCACTGTCCTTCTCCCATGCAGTTTGGTTCATTCCATGATAAGTTTTGTGATCTCCGTGGTGAAAAATAAATAAAAAGTGTCAATCAGCTCACTAACAATGGCCACGGCATGGCGGGGAGGTTCTGGAGTTAGTCCTGTGTCTGGAGGCTTGAACTGGAGCATCAGGGTGTTTGTGGGTGCCCAGATCGCTCCGTTTTTGGATTTCCATAAAAGGTCCGCTAGTGTCACCTCTTCCCCAAAGTCAGAAGAGTCAGTGGAGTTGGTGGGACACTGGAAAGCCCCCGGGAAGTACTCTTCATCGGCTGTGTCGGTGTCCAAAGCTGATGGAACGCATTGCGCTCCGTGCGCTCGTCTTCAATGACCATGTTTAGCGCCTCCGTGGTGCCGCTGTGATGCTTCATTGTGTGTGGTTTGACATGCAAAGTCCAGCTATGCTCCTTAGCTCTGCACAGACACCTCATCACCTGTATACCTGTGATCATTGCAGCGCAGTGCACAGGTGCACAGATCGGGGTTTGTTTTGGCTTTAATTTTTGCTGTACATTTCATGTGCTGGGAAATCGCCTGCATTATGGATATTTCAAAAGCTGTGGGGACCCCACAATTTAGATGTCGGGGTGCTTTGGAGACTGTACTTTGAAGTTTTGGTGCTTTGAAAGTTTAAAAAAATTTTTTTACATGAAAGGAGGGCATGGAAAAGGTGCCACTTGAAAGCCACCTGCGCTTTTACGCATTGTGTCACACTGTAAATGCACTGTGCACGTTAAAGGCACGTGCACGCGCGCACGTGCATGTGCACCCGCGCACACTCACATGCACACATGCCCACACACATGTACTCACACACCCATACAAAATTTCTGCCTCAGACCTTATGTGGAGAGAGGGGGGGCGGGGTTTAGTGGGAGTGCCCTCGATCAGAAAAAGCAGTTTTTTTCTCCATGTGCCAAAAAAAGAAAAATGACGTAATCTTGATGGAAATGTGTCAGAGCACACATTTAAAGCCTTTTGCTTCAAATGATGTGAAAAAATTAGATGATTCATGTTTTTTACTTTACATTTGAGCAGGATCAAAAATAGTGATTTGAATGGGTTTCAATGAGCACACTTTGGTGCAAAGGTGTGTTAACGTGAGTAAATTTGTCACAGTTGTTTAGAATAGACTAAAAACTGAACATTTTTTAAAGCACCCAAAAATACACAACCTAGCAAATTTTGAACAATATGCATGAAAAAATGAAAAAGATATGCTAAAAAGAAAAAGTCAAAAACACAAAAAGGTGTCTAGGTGTGTTAAAGGGTTAAGTTTAAACTGGTTTAGAGACCAGTTCGGACGTGTCATGTGACACCAGTTTACATCCTTCTGAGGTTCAGTACCTGGTTTCACCACCAGGTGTCGGCTTCAGTCCAGTTTCTAATTCAGGAAGGAGAACGTTTCCTTTCAGAATAAAGTTTTGCGTTGTTGCGTCTTTGTGTCTACGTTTAATAAAGTTGTGTGTGTGTGTGTGTGTTTCTGTTTGGCTGGCCCCTCCCCCTCCTCTGATGACATCATCACCACCCAGCAGAGCTTCACATCACGTTTTCTCCTCACTTATTTTTGGAGCTTTTATTTTGGCGGCTGCTGCCTCAAACTTCCTGTGAATGAGTCAAAGACGACGATATTTAATTTATCTTCAAATGTTATTTCTATTTCTCAGCTTTAATGTTTAAAGTTGACGATTACACTTTATCTCTGTTGTTGTGATTGTTTTTCAAAATAAAGGCGCGGTGAGTAAAATGAAGGAAATGTTTTCATTCACCAGGCCGGTTGTAATACGTAACGTCACCACTAGGTGTCACTACTAGGTGTCCTCACTGCTAACGTGCTGCTCCTTCCTTGTTCTGTTTGAACGCTGATCGGCTGACGGTCACTTCCTGTCACCTGTCGCACTGACTTCCTGTCCCCGCCCCTCTTTCTTTCCTCTGTCCTATCAGGAGAAGAGGATCGGCTCTCTGGACGCCGCCAACTCTCGCCTGATGGCGGCGCTGACGCAGGTGAAGGAGCGCTACACGACCGCCGCGACCGCAACGGCGACCACTCACCTGCACAACAACGGCCTGTCGCCTAGCAACCCCAGCAAATTGTCAATCACTGAGAACGGAGAGTTCAGGAACAGCAGCTGCTGAGTGTGGGGGGCGTGTCTGACTCCGCCCACAATCTCACCTGTGTCAGGGGAGGTGGGCGTGTCTGACTCCGCCCACAATCTCACCTGTGGGCGTGTCAGGAGAGAGAGGAGATTTATAATCGATGTATAAATACTGAAGCTTTGAGTGTGTGTGTGTGTGAGAGTGTGTGAGTGTGTGTGTGTGCGTCTTCACCTTTTTTCTAACAAATGTTTTTATTTGCAGCTTGTTGTTGTTGTTGTTTATTGTTTTTACCCGACGACTTTGTTTATTTGTTTATTTATTTCATGACGACCTCGTCCTGTCGCTGATCTACTGAACTTTCACCTGTGACCTCAGGGTCAAAGGTCACACCTGTCTGCTGAATAAAATCTCCATGGAAACGCCGTCACGTCTCTGATTGATTTTTCACACCATGACGTTTAAATTTCTAGACGGAAGTCGGAAATTCCCGACTTTGTGGAGTTTATCGCACTAATGACGTAACAGTTCTGCGTGAATTAGTCGTAAGTGTTTTAATTAAAAAAAAGGTTTGAAAACTTTTCACGTTTTTTTTGCTTATTGATTTGAAACAAACTCAAACTCAATGTTTTATTTGAAGTAAAAATGTATTTTATTATATCTCTTGTTTTAAAATTCATTGACAGTAGAATTATTTTATGTCGACGTTTGTCCGTTGCCGCGACATCGCATCACTCTCAGCAGATGGATCATTTCCTGAATTTCAAAAATTCATTAAAATTATTCCTTTAGAGGTCTGCAAATATTTTCAACAGATCCTTGTTCAGGGCGATATCGACTATTATGATGCTAAATTTAAAGTCATTCCAAGATACTTTTTGTTTTTGAGAAGAAAGTCAGCTCACTGTCAAAGTGCATCAGGGAAAATGGATCATTTCCTGATTTTCAAAAATTCATAAAAATTATTCCTTAATAAGTTTAGTGTAGCAGCTAATGGGGATTTAATAAAATCAACCAATCTATTATTGTTACTTTAATAGTTATTATTGTTGTTATTGTTATTATTACAGTTATAGTTGGTGTATATGTTCAGTGTTTTGTTAGTGTATTAAACATCTTCACTGTGTGTTATTGTAAACATCTTGTTGTGGTTAAGAGCGACCTCTTGTGGTGAGTAGTGGTATTGACTCTGCTGAAGGAGAACATGTTTCTTCAAGTGTGTGTGTGTGTGTACTTACGTACTAACTCGGTCATATAGTATAATCGGTAATAATCAAACGGTAACAATAGTCGTTATTAATATACAACACTATAAAATAATTATAATATAAAAAGTAAAAGATTCCTTCGAGCCGGATTCGAACCAGCGACCTAAGGATTCCCGCTGCGCCTCTACAGTCCTCCGCTCTACCAACTGAGCTATCGAAGGAAGGACGACGCGACAGAGCTGCAGTTCCTACTTAAAGCCGCCAGAAGGCGCCTGATGAACAGTTTCTCCTAACGAACGTCTTTTTAAATATTACAGTGAATTAACGTAAGTTTTGTTGCATTGTTTTTTTTTAAAATGTGTAATTATTTTCTATTGTTATGTAGTTTGTTTGTGTTGTTGTTGATTCCGTGACGTCACCGGATGATCCTGGGATCTGACTTCCCGGAACTCTGTGCGTGCGCATCATTTACGGTCACAGCGCCCTCTGCCGCCCGCTCGTCCGCTTCCGCGCTGTAAAGTAGTTCTCGCTTTAAACGCGTTTAATACGTTTCTCTTTCGAGAAAACGTTCAATCTACGCTTAAAAAAAAATCTCCTCACGTGGAGTAAATGCGTACGCTGTTTGCGTTTCCTTACGCCGTTTCCCGCTCGCTCGCTCGCGCGTCGCTTCCGTTCACTACGTCGTCGCATTTGGCGCGAAAACGGCGGATGACGACGGTGACGGCACCGGAAGTTGATTCACAGCTGACAGAGCGGCGTGAAAAGTGACGCGAACATGTGTGAAAGTGCGACAGCGCTCACTTATCGACCCGCCGATCACAACACGACGGATATATCGATCACTGCGTCAAGTTTGAGCTTCACTCGTCGGGATTTTCGTCACTTTTAACGATTTAAACAGAAGATTAAACGGTGAGTGAGTGAGTCACCGCGGCTCCAGCGTCACGTTATGTCACTTTACGACACTTTTCTCACGCTAAATAATCCTCATCCTGACTTGTAATGTTTGCCGAATTTACCGCCGACGTTCGCAGGTGCGCGGTCACGATGAGGGTTAATGTCACTGTCTTTGAAACTCGTGTTATCGTGAAGTTAATGTAGAATTATATGTTGTTTTAAACGGAGGCTGGTGTAGAACACGCCCACCTGTTTATCAGTGGACACGCCCACCTGTTTTTATCCAACTGTGTTTTAAAGATTGTTTTTTTTAATGACGTGCAAACTTACTTTGATTCTTAAAGGGATAGTTCACGTTTTTATGTCACTGTTAGACTGACGTTTGTAAACCACTCACTCTCCCACACCAAAGGCCATAGAGAAAACCAGTGACACAGGAGCTGCTGGTCCTCTGCTGCCTCGTGTGGTCACTTTGTGTCACTGAGTTAAGTCTAAAGTAAATATTTTAAAAGCTGAATTGAGTGACTTTGGTGTGGGAGAGTGAGTGACTTTGGTGTGAGAGAGTGAGTGACTTTGGTGTGGGAGAGTGAGTGACTTTGGTGTGGGAGAGTGAGTGACTTTGGTGTGAGAGAGTGAGTGACTGGTGTGGGAGAGTGATTGACTTTGGTGTGGCAGAGTGAGTGGTTTACAAACTTGTGTGTGTGTGTGTGTCTTTGATGTCTTTGGTAGTTTTTTTGTTGGTTTTGATGATCTTTGATGTAAATGTGACATCACAGCAGATCACAGGCGTGTCATCGTCTGATGATCACATTCAAGTTCACAGTTCACTGAGCAGCTGACACACACACACACACACAGAGAGCATCAGTGATGTCAGCGCCTGACGCTGCAGACGAGGTTTGAACAGTTGGTTTAAAGCAGCTGTGACGTCATCACTAACGCTAACGCTCGTGTTGTTCCTCCACAGGTCGCCGCGATGACGCCGCCGCCGCCGCTAACCTGCACCGACTACGACTACGACTACGACGCGGTGCGTCCGTGCTTCTTCTTCTCGGACGGCGAGCAGGACGACTTCTACCCTCGCTGTGAGCAGCAGCTCCTCGCTGCTCCCTGCGACGACGTCTGGAAGAAGTTTGAGCTCCTGCAGACGACGACGCCTCCGTCCTCCAGCCACACGCCGCCGCCCGACGTCCCGCTGTCCGCCGCCACTCACCTGGAGGCCGTGTCCGACCTGTTGGACGAGGACTGCGGTCCGTCGGCGTCCGTCCTGCAGTCGTTCGTCGTCCAGGACTGTATGTGGAGCAGCAGCTTCTCCGCCGCCACCAAACTGGAGGAGGTGGTTTCTGAGTGGCTGCTGTCGCTGCGCTCACGCCGAGACTCCGCCTCCTCCTGCACCTCCTCCTCCGCCTCCTCCTCTGACAACTGCAGCACTGACGGGGTCACTGAGGGTCAGGTGGGCGTGTCTCAGGTGGGCGTGTCTCCGGTGGGCGCAGAGATCGTCCACGTGACGTCAGCAGACGGCGCGTACCCGTGTGCGGTGACGACCTCGGACACGAGCGGTGTCCGGTCGCCGTCGACAGCGTCGGATCGCGACAGTGACGACGGTGAGAAGACGTTTATATGTCTTATAAATAATGTCTGTATGTTTTAATACACTGTAAAATACACTAATATAAATATACCTAAAAATACACCCTAAATACACTGTAAATGCACCCAAAAATACACCGTAGAATACACTCTAAAAACACAGGAAATACACTGTAAATACACTCTAAACACAGAAAATACACTGTAAATGCACTCAAAATACACTGTTAAATACACCCCAAAATATGCTGGAAAATACACTGTAAATAATTGTCAATACTCCTAAAAAAATATGGTGTAAATTACACTGAAAATGCACTATAAAACTAAATATTTCTAACCCACACACTGTAAAATCAAGTATGATCTACTGTTTATAATCTGAGTCACATGATCTTCTTAATTCCTTTGATTTCAGATTAAAACCTTCTTTATTTCTTGAAATGAAGCAGGTTTACGTGTCGCAGACGATAATATCGATTATAACTAAATTAGTCTTAAAATCAAAGTGACTTTTTCGTTTAAAAACATTTTGTTTGTTTTTTTAATCAACAGATTTAATATCGAGTGTATTTTACAAATGTTTTCCATATACAACAGGCTTTTATTTTGAAAGTCTGCAGTTCAGAAAAGCTGCACTGTCCCTTTAACGTGGCGCCCGTAGCTCCGCCCACTTCCTCACACCATAACACCTGTGTTTGTTCTCAGAAGACGACGAAGACGTCGACGTAGAGACCGTGAACGGACAGAAGGCGTCGCGGCCGGCAGACTCCGCCCCTCTGCCCCCGACACGCCCATGCGCCGACATCCTCCAGCACAACTACGCCGCCCAGCGGCCGGAGGCTCCGCCCACCGCCAGGCCGCCGAGGTCAGAGGTCGCCTGCAGGAAGCAGAGCGGCAGCTGCTGGAGCTCGAGGTCGGACAGCGAGGGCGGAGGCGACCGACGCAGGACGCACAACGTCCTGGAGCGACGGCGCCGCAGTGAGCTAAAGACTAGCTTCTCCACTCTGAGGGACCTCATCCCGGCGCTGGCCAATCAGGACAAAGCGGCCAGAGTCGCCATCTTGAAGGAGGCCAAGGAATTTATCGCAAAGATCCGAGGGGAGGAGCGACAACTGCGGACGACCAAGGACAAGCTGAGGAAGACGAGCAGGGAGCTGCGACGAAGGCTACGGCGGCTCCAGGCTTCAAGTTAGCTTCACGTTAGCTTTCACGAAGAACTCGCAACGTGACAATATTTTCCTGTTATTGTTTTCCAACGTCACTAAACTCACTGAGTCACTTTACGTCACGTACGTTTAATTTATTCTTTTGTTTGTTTGTTTGTTTGTATCTGTAAACGAAAGACAAACGTCCTCTGGACGTTTACAGATACACAGGACGCGTATGCGATCGCTTTAAAGTTACAAAAAAGCGTTGAAATGTCGTGGCTTCACGGAAACGTCGCATTATTGTAGCGTTATCGTATCATCGGAGACATTAAGAAAAAAACGCGCCAAAGCAAAAACGACGTTACTGACGTCGCACACAATAAAACCACGTGACTAACGTCGTGAACAAAAACCACGTTAATGTTACGAACATTACTCCCCAAAAAAAACACATTACTGACGCGATATTTGCTAATGTTGCGAACGTCAATTACTAAAAGCATCAGATTTGACAAAAAACACTTCGTAAACATTACGTGGAAATATTTACAAAACCGTACGTCAAGATTACAAAAACTATGCGACTGACATTGCGAACATTACTCGCAAAATTATGTTGCGAGTTTTGCTAAATGCAACGTCGGATGTGACAAAATCCCTTTTGCGTTAAAAACATGTCGCAAATTTTACTTTAACGTTAACATTGAGCGGAAAAACTTACGAAATGTGTCCATTCCAAAAAGCACGTTAACGTCACAAACGTTACTCGCGTTTTCCAACGATACTGAAATGTTTTTTTTTTACACAAAAAACGTGTTACCGATGTTTAAAACAGACATTGCTAATTGCGTAAATGTTTTGCGAAACTTTACTTGCGAAAAGCAAGATTGGATTTATATAAAATCGTCTAAATTTGAAAACGCGACAAAAACGTGACCGACATCGTAAACATTACGTGGAAACATTTATAAAACGCACAATCAAACTCGCGCTTGTAACTCAATGTTACTTTTACTAAGAGTGTTTGTAATTATGTTAATTTCTTATTTTTTTTTAAACGCACCGCGAATGTTACGTGCGTTGTAACGTCGGATTCGCGTCATTAACTGACAAAAACGACGTAAGAAAACGCGTTGCTAACTTTACACAAAAGTTACAGGACGTGGCAGCGTCACCAAAAATCCGTTTCCATGGTTACAAACGCGATGGTTAGCAAAATGAACGTAACGTGTTTTTTATCGCAGATATTTCCGAAGTATTTGACTTCTGAACAAATGTGATGTGAATCTCTTCATTTATTTCTCATCATCAGACGTTTAACGACCTCCATCCTGGTCCTTGAACGCACCACAACTCAATGTCACCTCAACGTGGCGCCCCCTGCTGTGTGTTTGAGGATCTACACTAACTGCGACTTTGTATTTGTATAGAAAACTTCTGCACTTTTTTCTTTTTAAATGTGTTTTTGTATAAAAGACTAACGTGAGTATAAAAGAACATTTAATGCAGCGGAGATTTGACTCGTTTCTTCCTGTTAAACCATAGACGGCCTCTGCTGTTAGCATCGTCGGCTAAAGATGCTAACACTTTATGGTTAAATGTGAGGCAAAAGTGTTAGCATCGCTTTGAAGATGTAAACATGTATGGTTAAAACTAATGTTAGCATGACTTTGAAGAAGCTAACACTTAATTGTGAGGCTAATGTTAGCATGACTTTAAAGATGCTAACACCTTTTATGGTTAAATATGAGGCTAATGTTCGCATCACTTTGAAGAAGCTAACACTTTTAAATATGAGGCAAAAGTGTTAGCATCACTTTGAAGATGCTAACATTTATGGTTAAATGGGAGGCTAATGTTTGCATCACTTTGAAGAAGCTAACACTTTAAATGTGAGGCTAACACCTTTTATGGTTAAATGTGAGGCTAATGTTTGCATCACTTTGAAGAAGCTAAAACCTTTTATGGTAAAATGTGAGGCTAATGTTCGCATCAATTTGAAGAAGCTAACACTTTAAATGTGAGACTAATGTTAGCGTCACTTTGAAGAAGCTAACACTTTAAATGTGAGACTAATGTTAGCATCTCTAAAGTGACGCTAACACCTTTTATGGTTAAATCTGAGACTAATGTTAACGTCACTTTGAAGATGCTAACACATGGTTAAACGTGAGGCGAATGTTAGCATCACTTTAAAGATGCTAATATTTTTTATGGTTAAATGTGCAGCTAATGAGGCGAAAAGTGTTTTGTTAAAAATGTAAAGGCTTTTATTTTGGCGACACAAACATGTTAAAAACACAGAATCATAAGTTTTCTAAATAACAACAGTTTTATTTATTTTTATTTAACAATCAAATTAAACTTTGATTAAAGACGGCTACGGAAGCCCAGAGGTGATGGATCATCTGAAGAAGTGAGTTTATACGAGACAAACGGGATTTTAGCCACTGACGTAAAAAGATTCTGCGTCAGTAAAGTTTCTACGTCTTCAGATAAAGACGTGATCATGTGACGTAGACGTAGATATCGTAGACTTAAACTGACTTTATAGATTTTACTTTTGCTGACGTGGCTAAAATCCTGTTTTTCAGCAGCAGGGGGCGCTCACACTCAACCTCACTTCATCAAAACCTGGAAAACTTTTCCTTATATTTAATCACATTCCTGAATAAGAGATGAATGTTTTGAAATGACTCAGGACCATGAAGACTGAGGACCATGAAGACCATGAAGACTGAGGATCATGAAGACCATGAAGACTGAAGACCATGAAGACCCTGAAGACTGAAGACCATGAAGACTGAGGATCATGAAGACTAAAGACCATGAAGACCATGAAGACTGAGGACCATGAAGACTGAGGATCATGAAGACTGAGGACCATGAGAACTGAGGACCATGAAGACTGAGGATCATGAAGACCATGAAGACTGAGGACCATGAAGACCCTGAAGACTGAAGACCATGTAGACTGAGGACCATGAAGACCATGAGAACTGAGGACCATGAAGACCATGAAGACTGAAGACCATGAAGACTGAGGATCATGAAGACTGAGGACCATGAGAACTGAGGACCATGAAGACCATGAAGACTGAGGACCATGAAGACTGAGGACCCTGAAGACCATGAAGACCCTGAAGACTGAAGACCCTGAAGACTGTGGACCATGAGGACTGAGGATAGTTAGTTTGGCTGCAGCATGTTTCTGATTTGCTTGGAGGTAGTCTCATCGTTCAGATGTTTGGTCGTGTACCTGCAGGGGGGCGGAGCAACAATACATGGGGCAGAGCAACAACACAGGGGGGCGGAGCAACAAGTCAGTGTTTTTTCATCTTTATTATTGAACATGGAATGATTTTGTGTTTGTTGTTGATGACGAACCTGAGAGCGTTGAGTAAAGCTTCAACACTGAGAGGAGACTGTTCCTTTAACACTCTGATACAACCTTTCATCTACACACACACACACACACACACACACACACAGATGTAACATAAATGAACATCATTTAAATAAGTACTAAATAAATGTGTATCTCATTTGCATATTTACGTCTATGTTCGCCGTCTTAACGAAGGCTCCGGCCGGGTGAACGTGGTCGTAGAGGATGATGACGCCGACCATCACACGGAGACAGAACAACACGGTTTCATCACTGGTGAAACGACTGCGGTACTCCCTACACACACACACACACACACACATTCAGGGTCGTGTTGCATTCAGGGTCTGTGTTGTGTTGTGTTCAGCGTCTGTGTTGCATTCAGGGTCATGTTGCTTTCAAGGTCTGTGTTGTGTTGTGTTCAAGGTCGTGTTGCGCTCAGGGTCTGTGTTGTGTTCAGGTGTGTGTTGCGTTCAGGGTCTGTGTTGTGTTCAGGGTCGTGTTGCGTTCAGGTCTGTGTTGTGTTCAGGGTCGTGTTGCGTTCAGGTCTGTGTTGTGTTCAGGGTCTGTGTTACGTTCAGGGTCTGTGTTGCGTTCAGGGTCTGTGTTGTGTTCAGGATCTCTGTTGCATTAAGGGTCTGTGTTGCGTTCAGGGTCTGTGTTGTGTTATGTTCAGGGTGGTGTTGCGTTCAGGGTCTGTGTTATGTTCAGGATCTGTGTTTTGTTCAGGGTCTGTGTTGCGTTCAGGGTCTGTGTTGCGTTCAGGGTCGTGTTGCGTTCAGGGTCGTGTTGCATTCAGGGTCTGTGTTGCGTTCAGGGTCTGTGTTGCGTTCAGGGTCGTGTTGTGTTGTGTTCAGGGTCTGTGTTGCGTTCAGGGTGGTGTTGAGGACTCACGGAGTTTCCAGCATCACTTTACAAACACTGGCCATGGTACTGAGACAGTCTGTCGTGTTTTCAACAGGAACGTCTGGATTCTGCAGGAGAAGCACATGTTTAGCTTAGCTTAGCTTAGCTTAGCTTAGCAAACCAACACTGTGCACTGACACCAACATTGTGAATGTGTTTATTGTGACACACTGATGATATCAATGACAAACAAAGGTGAATGAACGACCTCTGACCTCTGAGACGAACTTTGACGTAGCGTCGCTGAGCGTCTTGAGCATCGGAGTAGAACAGGCGTAGAACAGAGACATACGATTGGCCAACTCATTATTGACCTCACTGCCCACGTCAGCCTGAAACACACCAAAGTCACTCACTCTGACACACCAAAGTCACTCACTCTCTCACACCAAAGTCACTCACTCTCTCACACACCAAAGTCACTCACTCTCCCACACCAAAGTCACTCACTCTCCCACACCAAAGTCACTCACCCTCCCACACCAAAGTCACTCACCCTCCCACACCAAAGTCACTCACTCTCACACACCAAAGTCACTCACTCTCCCACACCAAATTCCATAGAGAAAGTTGTGTGTGTGTGTGTCTCAGTGTGTGTGTGTGTGTGTGTGTCTCAGTGTGTGTGTGTGTGTGTGTGTGTGTGTGTGTGTCTCAGTGTGTGTGTGTGTGTCTCACAGTCAGGTTGTTGATCCTCATTCGACTGATGGTTCTACGATAATAACTGAAGTCGTTCTGAATTGCAGGATTGGTCATCTGTAAGAGAGGAGCAGTGCATGCTGGGAAGAGGCAGACATGGTGTTCTGTGTGTGTGTGTGTGTGTGGGTGTGTGCGTGTGTGTGTGTGTGTCTCAGTGTGTGTGTGTGTGTGTGACCTTGAGCTCATCAAAGCGCAGTGTAAAGTGCAGAATGTGAGCAAACTGTCGAGCCAGAGCCTGTTTGTTCTCCAGATGTTGAGTCGGAGAAGACGAGGAACTGGTGAGGACGACCAGGAGACACCTGAGACTGTCCTCTGTGAGGAGAGAGACAGACAAACAGAGAGACAGACAGAGGGACAGACAGACAGACAGAGAGACAGTTAATGATCAAACATAAATGATTTCCATGGAATCACAACTTCATCTGAACCATCTTTGTCTTTCTTCAAGGTTTTAGAGCTTATTTTATCCAGTTTAAAGCTGTTTTAATCAGTTAAAACTAGTATTTATCCAGTTTACAGTTGTGTTTTAACTAGTTTTCAGTGGTATAACCAGGTAAACTGAAGGTTTTACCTGGTTAAACCTGCTCTAACGTGTGACGTGTGACTGGTCAAAGGTCTGCGATGCGTTCAGGTTCTCACCGAGCTTCTGAGAAAACTGGTAGAAGGTTTTGAGTTTAGAGACCAGAGGAACCACAGCAGACCAGGCCTTCTCCTGCACACCCTCCACACCAGGACTCTGGATGGCCTGCACACACACACACACACACACACCGGGGTCAGTCCTGGCCTCGTCAGACGCCGTCACATGACTCGTGGCTCCGCCCCCCTGGCTCCGCCCCCTGGCCGTTACCCGTCGTATCTCCTCCCCTGCTCCTCTGTACGACTGCAGCTCCTCCAGAACCACCTGAGCCTCCGTCAGGACCTGGTTCACCTGCTCCCACTGCACCATCTCTGACTGTGAGGGCTGAGCGTCTGACAGGAAGTGAGGTCACAGGTCAGAGGTCAGAGGTCACAGACACACCCTCAGACTGTGTGTGTGTGTGTGTGTGTGTGTGTGTCTTACTCTCAAAGTCCAGGAAGAAGTTTCCTCCGTTGTTGTCGATGTCTCTGGTCAGGACTTTGATCAGGTTACCCATTCTGCTGCTGACACACACACACACACACACACACACACACACACACACACACACACACACACACACACACACACACACACAGAGACACACACACACACACACACAGGTTCAAAGACTTCATAGTGATGTTCATAAAGAAACATTTATACATGATTAACTTTGTAAACCACTCACTCTCCCACACCAAAGTCACTCACTCACTCTCTCAAACCAAAGTCACTCACTCTCTCACACCAAAGTCACTCACACTCTCACACCAAAGTCACTCACACTCTCACACCAAAGTCACTCACTCTCTCACACCAAAGTCACTCACTCTCTCACACCAAAGTCACGCACTCTCCCACACCAAAGTCACTCACTCTCTCACACCAAAGTCACTCACTCTCTCACACCAAAGTCACTCACTCTCCCACACCAAAGTCACTCACTCTCCTCACACCAAAGTCACTCACTCTCTCACACCAAAGTCACTCACTCTCCCACACCAAAGTCCACAGAGAAAACCAGTGATTTTAGCTCACAGGGACACAGGAGCTGCTGGTCCTCTGCTGCCTTGTGTGGTCACTTTGTGTCACTGAGTTAAGTCTAAAGTAAATATTTTAAAAGCTGAATTCACTAAAATCAGTCATTGTAAGTTAGTGATGGAGGCAGCAGTGGATCAACAACTCCTCTTTTAACTAATTTATAACCAGGTTAAAGCTGTTTAAACTGGTTTATAACCAGGTTAAAGCTGTGTTTCAGACTAAAACGGTGAAAGAGGAAGTGATGAAGCGCTGAAAGTTTGGGCTAAATTTAAAGACAGGAAGTAGAAGCAGACGAGTTCTGAAACGCCTCAGATCACAGTGTGTTTAGTTCTGATTAACTGTGGAGTGCACGTTCTTCATGTTCTTCTTTATGTTCTTCATGTTGTTCTTCATGTTCTTCTTCATGTTGTTCTTCATGTTCTTCTTCATGTTCTTCTTCATGTTGTTCTTCATGTTGTTCATGTTCTTCTTCATGTTGTTCATGTTGTTCATGTTCTTCATGTTGTTCATGTTCTTCATGTTGTTCTTCATGTTGTTCATGTTGTTCATGTTCTTCTTCATGTTCTTCATGTTCTTCATGTTGTTCTTCATGTTGTTCTTCATGTTGTTCATGTTGTTTATGTTGTTCTTCTTCATGTTGTTCTTCATGTTCTTCATGTTCTTCGTGTTGTTCTTCATGTTGTTCATGTTGTTCATGTTGTTTATGTTCTTCATGTTCTTCTTCTTCATGTTGTTCTTCGTGTTCTTCTTCATGTTGGTGTTGTTCACTCACTCACACTTTGTGAACATGAGCTTCTCATGGTTACTCTTCTTGTAACCATAGAAACCACGATCGACAGAGTTTAGAATCTGAATTTCAGAGTTTGAAACACTGAAGGTCTCTGTTGCACATGTATCTCCTTTAATTACTGTTACTACTCACAGGTCACAGTATTGATCATGTATTGATGTATTGATCATGTATTGATCATGTATCAGTGGAATCATGATGTCCTACAGCCTGAGCTTCACAACACAAGTGACTTGACTTCAGTGTGAGGATGAAAACCTGTGCAGGACCTGACATGTCTGATCTGAGACCAGGATCCACCCCCACACACACACACACACGCACACACACACACACATACTCTCTCACACACACACACACACACACACACACACACACCTGAGCCCCCGCCCCGCCCCTCTCTGCTCCTCCTCACCTTTACTGATCACTGATCGATGTCCGCGGATCGATCCCGCTGAGAGTGTGTCCTCGCGGCAGCTCCAGGTGTCTCCCCGGAGGATCCGCCTCCGCTGCGTGTGTGTGAAGTGTGTGTGTGAGTGTGTGTGAAGTGTGTGTGAACCCGGAAACTCGCCGCGCGCCGCCGCGTTAACTATAAAAGGAGTTATTTCCTCAGGAGGAACCGAGCCGCGCGCCAATCAGCGGCCGCAAGTCAACGTGACGACACGAGTTAAGTGGTCAACGCAAGTGAAAGAAGTTGATTTGACATTTATTATTATGATGATTATTATAATAATATTAATAATAACAATAAAGTGTTTTTTAATGATGATGATGATGGTGATGATGTCTCCACTCTAAAAGGATAGTTCAGGATTGTCAATGTGTGGCACTGTGCTGTGAGCGCCCCCTGCTGTTGAAAACCAGCCTGAGACACAGCTGCCAGTAGAGACCCACTCACTCTCCCACACCAAAGTCACTCACTCTCCCACACCAAAGTCACTCACTCTCCCACACCAAAGTCATTCACTCTCCCACACCAAAGTCACTCACTCTCCTCACACCAAAGTCACTCACTCTCCCACACCAAAGTCCATAGAGTAAACCAGTGATTTTAACATCACAGCACACAGGAGTTCACAGGAGTTGTTGATCCACTGCTGCCTCCATCACTAAGTTCAAACGTCTTATTTTGTAAAATTCGGCTTTTGAAATAATTCATTAAAATTGACTTCAGTGACACAAAGTGACCACACGAGGCAGCAGAGGACCAGCAGCTCCTGTGTCCCTGTGAGCTAAAATCACTGGTTTTCTCTAGGGGCTTTGGTGTGGGAGAGTGAGTGGTTTATAATGTTTTGTTTTGTTTTATTATATATATATATATGTATGTATATATATATATATATGTGTGTGTCTTTGTATGTGTGTGTTTGTATGTATATATATATATATATATATATGTATATATATATATATATATGTATATATTACAAAATTATATTTTTAATGTTTTTTCTAATGGTTTAGTGTAATTTTGAGATGAAGACGTGATCATTAAATAACTGAACATTGGAAATGCACAAATACATGATTGCAAGTACTCCATCTAGTGGAGCAGAGAGGTAAGACAATATAACAAGTTATTGTCATACATTTTATACTCATGTTTTAATAATATCATATTTCTTCAAACTTTTTGTTTGTCTTTATTGTATTGTATTGTTCATTCTCTTATTTGTCACCTCTGACCTTTTTGCTGCTCGACAACAAATATAATCTAACATTATACAATAATATAATATAACATAATATAATATAATATCATTTTAAATAATACAACATGTTTGAAGAGACAGAGATGATGAGCATGGCTAATAAATATCCCACTTTAACAAATTTTTAAAAGGGTAAAAAGCGTGTTTCATCTCAATATCACATCATTTAACACATAATATAACGATATAATATAATCTAACGTAACATGATGTAATTAATATAATACTGTGTGCATTTAATAAACAGTTATTTCATTTTATTCTCAATAAACACATGTTTATTTCATTTCATGCTTTTACGACGTCACTAACGCGCGTCGGCGAATCCTACATTTCCCATGTCGCCCCGCGCTCAACAGGAAGTGCGTCATCAGCGGTGACCTTGTCCCCCGGTGTTTGAAGCGACAGAGAGGACGAACATGGCGAGTAAAGACCCCACTGTAAGTCAATGCTTCTTCACGTTTACGGTTGTTTTTAAAACGGTTTTAACCGCAGATAAAAAAAACGTGGTTTTCTGTCTCATCTCCGGTGAGTGACGTCTCGCAGTTTTCCCGCTCTTCGTTTGCTGCGCAGTGTAAAGATACAGGAAGTGGAGTGTGAGTGCACGTGAGCCAGACTGATGTCAGCTCGCGACAGTCTTAAGTTAAAAAGCTGCTCATAAATAAAACTGTCTCTGACTTTGATGAACTCATTAGCGCCACCTGTAGTTTCTCACCAACAGTGTTACTGCAGTTTCCTTCAGCCTGTGACGCAGTGGTGCCAGGTTTCGTTGTAAAACAGTTCATTATTATGTTTTGCTACTTGACAGCGCACGCGTTTGTCTGATAAAAGTGTGACTTAAAGGTTTCTCACATGTTTCACACTCTTGTCTATAATTCGGCTCACGTGTGAGTCAGATTACTGCTCCTGAATCTACACAACAGATGTTCCAATGTTCACTGTGCTAACAGGCTAATACA
The DNA here is from genome assembly GCF_963457635.1 of Microchirus variegatus. Classification (NCBI taxonomy): domain Eukaryota; kingdom Metazoa; phylum Chordata; class Actinopteri; order Pleuronectiformes; family Soleidae; genus Microchirus; species Microchirus variegatus. The sequence continues at coordinate 10,293,993 of NC_139822.1, read as the reverse complement.
GACACAAGCTAACCCAAAACAACACAGACACAGGCGTCATGTGTCTGTGTGAAGCGACCGAAATAATCCTTCTATGTACAGGTAATGTCAGCCGAATTAACCACTGACGTCCACACTACAACAGACAGACTGTGGAATGTGTTAAAACTTTATTATCATCTGAATTTGTTAAGTTAAAAGTTAAAACATGTTAAAGTTTACAGTGAGTCTGGTCATCGTTTTTGAGGTTTGACAAACGCTGATCACACAAATGAAGACGATAATCATCGTTTTTGTGATTCAGTTTGTTGCAGTATGACCTTTGACCTGTTGGTGTCGCTAGATCCCACACACTGGTCTTTTATTTTGACCGAGTCCTTGTAAACATGAGGGTGTTATTGTTGTTGTTGTTAATGTCTGTCACCATGGGAACAGCTTCAGGCTTATGGCCACATGCCTCAGAGCAGCTCCGGTGTCCTCATGTCCTCGCGTCCTCGCGTCCTTGTGTACTCATGTCCTCGCGTCCTTGTGTCCTCATGTCCTCGTGTCCTCATGTCCTCTGCAGGGTTTCCTGCAGCAGCTGCGACAGATAGCAGGCAGGATGTCCTCTGGACCTCGTGGAACAGGGATCGGGATCAAACTGCTGATCGGTGCTGGAGCTCTGGTTTATGGAGTGAGGGAAGCTACGTACACAGGTACTGAGCTCTGATATATGTCAACTTATGCTTATTATATCTGTATTATATCTGCATTATATCTATATTATATCTGTATTATATCTATAATAATATTTGCATTGTATCTGTATTATATCTATAATAATATCTGCATTATATCTGTATTATAGCTATATTATATCTGTATTATATCTTTATTATGTCTATATTTTATCTGCATTATATCTCTATTATGTCTATATTATATCTGTATTATAGCTATATTATATCTATAGTATGTCCGCATTATATCATTCTTATGTCTATATTATATCTATATTATAGATATCATATCAGTGTTATATCAGTGTTATATCTGTGTTAAATGTATAATAACATCAGTGAAGACTTCTGCTTTAAAGGCTGTTGTGTTCATCATCGTCATGTTTATTTTAAGTCTAATTATTTGTGTTACAGCGGAATTTGACCATATTTAGAGAAAATTATGACTTATTTAAATAAGTTTTTAAATGTGTGTGTGTGTGTGTGTGTGTGTGTGTGTGTGCAGTGGAGGGAGGTCAGAGGGCGATCATCTTCAACAGGATTGGTGGGATCCAGATGGACACGGTGCTCGCTGAGGGACTTCACTTCAGGCAGGACACACACACGCACACACACTGTCTCTCTCACAGACGCACACACACGCACACACACTTCTTAAGTGTAACTGGTTGATGGTCGTTGTCTTCAGGATTCCTTGGTTCCAGTATCCGATCATCTATGACATCAGAGCCAGACCCAGAAAGATCTCCTCACTCACAGGAAGCAAAGGTGTCTCACTCTGTCTCACTCTGTGTCTCTGTGTCTCACTCTGTCTCTGTGTCTCACTCTGTCTCACTCTGTCTCAGATCGTCAGATGGTGAACCTGATGTCTCTCTGTCTCACTCTGTCTCACTCTGTCTCTCTGTCTCACTCTGTCTCTGTCTCACTCTGTATCTGTCTCACTCTGTCTCTCTGTCTCACTCTGTCTCTGTGTCTCACTCTGTCTCTGTCTCTCTGTCTCACTCTGTCTGTCTGTCTCAGATCTTCAGATGGTGAACCTGACGTTGAGAGTCCTGTCTCGTCCTCTAGCGTCCAACCTTCCCTTCCTCTACCAGCATCTGGGACAGGACTATGACGAGCGTGTCCTCCCGTCCATCGTCAACGAGGTCCTGAAGAGTGTGGTGGCAAAGTTCAACGCCTCACAGCTCATCACGCAGAGAGCTCAGGTACATGTCCTCATGTCCTCATGTCCACTCATGTCCACTCGTGTCCTCATATCCACTCCCAGAGCTCAGGTCCATGTCCTCGTGTCCACTCATGTCCTCATGTCCACTCATGTCCTAGTTTCCACTCATGTCCACTCGTGTCCACTCGTGTCCACTCGTGTCCACTCGTGTCCACTCATGTCCTAGTGTCCACTCATGTACTCACGTCCTCTTTATTAAACCAGTTAAATGTCAAATGTGTCCCCTGGTGTTCAGACGCGTGAATAGCCCCCTCGTGTGGACGTTCAGACTGTAACGCTGTAAGCTCCGCCCCCTCTCGCAGGTGTCCCTGCTGATTCGCAGAGAGCTGTACGACCGAGCCAAAGACTTCAACATCATCCTGGACGACGTGGCCATCACTGACCTGAGCTTCAGTCGAGAGTACACGGCCGCCGTGGAGGCCAAACAAGTCGGTATGTCTGTCCACACAAGCCCCGCCCATCACACACAAGCTCCACCCACACACAGCACCAGGCGGGGACAAAAACATGAAGAAACTAACCCTGGTTCTACAGTTTAAAGAGCACGTGTGTTTCCTCTGCAGCCCAGCAGGAGGCGCAGCGAGCTCAGTTCTACGTAGAGAAGGCCAAACAGGACCAGAGACAGAAGATCATCCAGGCTGAGGGAGAAGCTCAGGCTGCAAAGATGGTGACTATACTATTCACTCATTCACTCATTCATTTATTCTTTCATTCACTCACTCATTCACTCACTCATTCATTCACTCATTCACTCACTCATTCATTCACTCATTCATTCTTTCACTCACTCATTCATTCACTCACTCATTCATTCATTCTTTCATTCACTCACTCATTCACTCACTCATTCAGTCCCTCACTCATTCACTAACTAATTCACTCATTGATTCACTCACTCATTCACTCACTCACTCATTCACTCACTCATTCACTCACTCACTCATTCATTCACCCGCTCATTCACTCTCATTCATTCACCCATTCACTAACTCATTCAGTCATTCACTCACTCACTCATTCACTCACTAACTCATTCATTCACTAACTCATTCATTCATTCACTAACTCATTCACTCACTAACTCATTCATTCACTCGTTCACCCGCTCATTCACACTCACTAATTCATTCACTCATTCATCCACTCACTCATTCACTCACTCACTCATTCACTCATTCATTCACTCATTCATTCACTCATTACCTGTCTCAGAGTTTGTGGCTTAACGCTAATCTGTGTGTGCGTATGTGTATGCGTGCGTGTGTGTGTGTGTGTGTGTGTGTGTCAGCTGGGTGAGGCAGTGACGAAGAACCCTGGTTACCTGAAGCTGAGGAGGATCAGAGCGGCACAGACCATCGCCAAGACGGTGAGGAATGAGGAAGAATAAATAAACAGCCAACACCAATATGTTTGTGTTAGTTTGTGTTGAGCTACAAACACAACAAAGACCCCTCCCACACACATGCCCCGCCCCTTTAAAGGGAGGAGCCAACAGAAGATGTGTATCATTAAAATCTACATCTGTTTAAGTTTCCACGATTTCTACATTGAGACACACACACAGAGACACACACACACGGAGACACAAACACACAGAGACACACACTTTATCTCATGTTAGTCAAACGTCTGTAAACCACTCACTCTCCCACACCAAAGTCCATAGAGAAAACCAGTGATTTTAACATCACAGAGACACAGGAGCTGCTGGTCCTCTGCTGCCTCGTGTGGTTGTGTCACTGAAATAAGTTTAAATTCAATATTTTCAAAGCCAAATTTTACTAAATAAGACATTTTAAGGGTTAGAGATAATGTGTGCGTTTGACCTGCAGGTGGCGCAATCTCAGAACAAAGTGTACCTAAATGCTGACAGTCTGGTTCTTAACGTGCAGGACACCCACAAGTACAAGTGAGTCTTCTTCATTTTTCAAAATAAAAGCCTTAAAGAGTTTTAACCTCGACTTTGACTCTTTTTTTTTTACTTCCTTTGTAGTTTGTCGCTGGCGAAGTAAAGGCCACACCCCCTCCTCAGTGTGACATCATCATTCCTGCGTGAGAATGCCCGGGTTCTTCTTCACTTCTATGAGGTTCTCGGTCTGGGGGCTTTTATTTTGAAAGGCTCCCTCCTGTGGAGGATCACTACATTTTTTGTTTTGTTTTGTTTACAGTGAAGAATCTGAAGTATTTTCTTCTTCTTTATTATTAACCGTCTATTTCTACTGTTATTAAAAACACGGCGTTAAAACTCGACTCATCTGTAACGTGTTTTTGTCTCAACGTCGACGTTCATTTTTACGTCCGTCATCGCAAGAAGAGGCGCTGAGATGTTTACGGAAATTCAGCCACCAGGGGGCAACTTCACTGATTTTCCCAAAGAGTTAAAAGTCGCATTTTCGTCGCATTTGAAGAAGTTTCACTGACTTCTGAATGATTGAGATTTATTGAAATTCACACACACCAGCGCCCCCTGGTGTCTCCTGAGACTTGTGAGGTTTTAACGATGGAGAGAACCTGTGAGTACACGCACACACACACACACACGCTGTTAAGCTGCAGTTTGTAAACCACTCACTCTCCCACACTAAAGTCCATAGAGAAAACCAGTGATTTTAGCTCACAGGGACACAGGAGCTGCTGGTCCTCTGCTGCCTCGTGTGGTCACTTTGTGTCACTGAGTTAAGTCTAAATTAAATATTTTAAAAGCTGACATTGTAACTCAATAAAATCAGTCATTGTAACTGTGTGGGAGAGTGAGTGACTTTGGTGTGGGAGAGTGAGTGACTTTGGTGCAGGAGAGTGAGTGACTTTGGTGCGGGAGAGTGAGTGACTTTAATGTGGGAGAGTGAGGGACATTGGTGTGAGAGTGAGTGACTTTGGTGCGGGAGAGTGAGTGACTTTGGTGTGGGAGAGTGAGTGAATTTGGTGTGTGAGTATGAGTGAGTGACTTTGGTGTGTGAGTATGAGTGAGTGACTTTGGTGTGAGAGAGTATGAGTGAGTTTACTAACATCAGTTTCCTCTTACAGTTAAAGATAAAGACGTGATCATGTGACGCAGACTCGGCCCCTTCTCAGCAGCAGGGGGCGCTCACAGCACAGTCACTGCCTCATAAAACCACACACAGCTCTTCTTTTTTTTTTACCAGCCTTCACTGTTGTTGAACCCCCTAAATGCCTACATTACCCACAATGCAGCAGCAGCGTCTCACACACACACACACACAACCAAAAAAAAACAGGAAGGAGAGGATAAGATGGCTGCCGGGTTATTTATAACTTTAGCTGCTGCTGCAACCTCAGACCTGCGGAGGGAGGAGGAGGAGGAGGAGGAGGAGGAGGAGGAGGAGGAGGAGGAGGAGGAGGAGTCCATTGTGTGAGCCGAGCCTCCATGTTGTGAGAGGCTGCTGTTCTTCTGCATAAGAAAGAGGAGGAGGACCTTATTTAACTATTAGAGGGGATTTTTCTTCTTTTTTCAGATTGAGGGGGAGGAGGAGAGAGGAGAGGGGGGAGGGGTGAGGAGGGGGCCGGCCTGACACTAAGCCTGTCCACCAGCCAGTCAGGAGCTGCTGCTGTGTTTGAAAGATGCCAGGAGGGGGTGGAGTCAGTGATGATGATGATGATGATGATGATGATGAATGTGCAGCAGCTGCAGAAACAACATAAACCCCAAAATAAAGAAGACTCTGTGTGACACCTAGTGGCTGAGGAGAGGAAGTGCAGCTGCCGACGTGCTGCGTCCTTCACCAGCTGATTTTGCAACAGTGTTTCGTCTGCTGCTCTGTGTGTGTGTGTGTGTGTGGAACACATGCCCATAACTCCGCCCCCTCCCGCCCCGCCTCTCTCCCTGTCCCCGCCCCCGCCCACTCGTCCTGTTTCCACGGCTCAAAAACAAGGACGGCTTAACGCTCCGTCTGCTCCGTCGCCATGGAAACACTGACCTCACTCTGTGGGGACTGTCGCCATGACGATCTGCTGGGGGGGGGGCTGGTGACTGAGCGGCCCTGCAGTGTGGAAAGTGTCCAGCAGAGGGCGCTCACTGTGATGATTTGTCCCTGATCGACATGATTGATCACAACAGACCAAAATAAACCTGTGACATCATTAATGATCATATTTGGCACATTATGAATGATCTGAGCGTCTCTGTACGATGGACTGACACGGTTTGATGTTTCTCGACCTCTGACCTCTGACCTTTGAAGGTCATGTGTCTTCGAAGCCTCTGAGAGGACGTGGACGTCAGCCTGAGACACAGAAACGCACTGTTTTAGCTATTTCTAACAAATCGGATTCAGATTCACTGTGAAGCCGCAGGAGGAAAACAGGAAGTGGTGCAGAGCCGTGGCCCCGCCCCCTTTGCTCCGCACCAGCACTTCCTCATTCTTCACATTTCCGCTCTGAACTCGGCCAACGGCAAATATTTGTTTTTGGTGCAGAGCAGGAAGACGGTGGACACTGAGTCAGAGACACGTCCTCAGAGTGGGACACATTCCTCACTGTCCTCACTCTAACACTGTCAACTCTGGACATGACCGAAAAAACATGGAAGCCTGGGGCTTTTACTTTGAAAACTGTGGCCCTGAGTTTTAGTCTGAACAGAAACCTAGGCTTTTATTTTGAAAATAAAAGCCTAGGTTTCTGTTCATCCACACTAAAACACAACCCTGAAAGTTTTCAAAATAAAAGCTTCGGTTTCTGTTCAGACTAAAACTCAGGGCCACAGTTTTCAAAGTAAAAGCCCCAGGCTTCCATGTTTTTTCGGTCATGTCCAGAGTGGACAGTGTTAGAGCTCAACTGGTTAAGGAGTAGTCATCAGGACCTTGAGGTTCTGGGTTCAATTCCCTTATCCTCCAACATTTAAGGTTCCACATCCAAAGTGAACACTGAAAAGCACCAAGAGCTACCAAATGTCTCAGGGATGTGTGGCGTAGTGGTTTCGTTCACAACAGTAAGGTTGTACCAGTCCGGTGGTGGCTGGTTCGAATCCACCTCGTGGTCCCAAGACATTACTCGGTGGTGCGGAGCGGCAATAAAGTGGTGGCGTGGTGGGACCGGGGGAGGGGCAGGAGCTCCTGCCCCGGCGTTTCCAGAGACTTGACTTGACTTGAATGGGAGGGGTTATGCTTTTTTATTTCACATATTTTTGACCACCTGACTCCCACACCCCAGCACCGTATATACCTGTGTGTATACGGTGCTGGGGTGTGACACACCCACCCACACACACACACAAGTATACGGTGCTGGGGTGTGACACACCCACACACACACAGGTATACGGTGCTGGGGTGTGACACACCCACACACACACACACACAAGTATACGGTGCTGGGGTGTGACACACCAACACACACACACAAGTATACGGTGCTGGGGTGTGACACACCCAACCAACACACACACACAGGTATACGGTGCTGGGGTGTGACACACACACACACACAAGTATACGGTGCTGGGGTGTGACACACACACACACAAGTATACGGTGCTGGGGTGTGACACACCCACACACACACACAGGTATACGGTGCTGGGGTGTGACACACCCACACACACACAGGTATACGGTGCTGGGGTGTGACACACCCAACCAACACACACACACAGGTATACGGTGCTGGGGTGTGACACACACACACACACACACAAGTATACGGTGCTGGGGTGTGACACACACACACACAAGTATACGGTGCTGGGGTGTGACACACCCACACACACACACAGGTATACGGTGCTGGGGTGTGACACACCCACACACACACAAGTATACGGTGCTGGGGTGTGACACACCCAACCAACACACACACACAGGTATACGGTGCTGGGGTGTGACACACACACACACAAGTATACGGTGCTGGGGTGTGACACACACACACACACGTATACGGTGCTGGGGTGTGACACACACACACACAAGTATACGGTGCTCGGGTGTGACACACACACACAGGTATACGGTGCTGGGGTGTGACACACCCACACACAGGTATACGGTGCTGGGGTGTGACACACCCACACTGATTGTCTGTGGGAATCAGGTGTTCAAAAATATGTGAAATAAAAAAGCATAACCCTTCCCATTCAAGTCTCTGGAAACGCCGGGGCAGGAGCTCCTGCCCCTCCCCCGGTCCCACCACTCCACCACTTTATTGCCGCTCCGCACCACCGAGTAATGTCTTGGGACCACGAGGTGGATTCGAACCAGCCACCACCGGACTGGTACAACCTTACAGTTGTGAACTCAACCACTACGCCACACATCCCTGAGACATTTGGTAGCTCTTGGTGCTTTTCACTGTTCACTTTGGATGTGGAACCTTAAATGTTGGAGGATAAGGGAATTGAACCCAGAACCTCAAGGTCCTGATGACGACTCCTTAACCAGTTGAGCTAACTCCACACTCATTCTTTCACTTTTCGAACTCCTATTTACTGTTTGTGGTTGAATATTGTATTTAAAATTCAGTACATGTAAGATTCAAACCCATATTCACAGTACCCAAGGGTTGAACCCATGACCTCAGGATCCTGAGTACTGCTCCTTAACCAGTTGAGCTTTTAGTGTGGATGAATGGAAACTGAAGCTTTTATTTTGAAAACTGTTGGGTTGTGTTTGAACGGAAACTCAAGCTTTTATTTTGAAAACTGTGGGGTTGCGTTTTAGTGTAGATTAACGGGAAATTTAAGCTTTTTTTTTTTTTTTTAAACTGTGGGCCTGTGTTTTAGTGTGGATGAACTGAAACTGAAGCTTTTATTTTGAAAACTTTGGGCCTGTGTTTCAGTGTGGATGAGTGGAAACTGTGGCTTTTATTTTGAAAACTGCGGTTGTGTTTTAGTGTGGATGAACAGGTGATTTCAGGTGATTTTTCATGTGATCTCAGGTGTGGATGTCAGTGTTTCCTGTCGTTAGTTCAGTTTGTGAGAAAACATCAGTCAAACAGGAGTTCATGTTTCTCAGGACTCGCCTTCATCACCTCCTCCTCCTCCTCCTTCAGTCAAAACTCCTTATTTGGTCACAGAGGAAACTTTTTCAAACCTGCAGGCAACGACTGTGTGTGTGTGGTGTGTGCGTGTGTGTGCGCGTGTGTGTGTGGGTGTGTGTGTGTGTGTGACACCATCATGTCTCTTCATGTTCTTTTCTCCACACACACACACATTAAAGGCACAGTTGAGGTTTTCTTGTATGAGTCAGTGCTGTCAGTGCTGTCAGTGCTGTCAGTGCTGTCTGTGCTGTGAGCGCCCCCTGCTGCTGAGGCCCACAGACTCACTCTCAGTGAAAACAAAATGGCTGCCAGCAGAGACACAAGGAGAAACTTCATAAAACCTCCATGAGTTTATCTGCACATATCTACAGTGGCTGCTTTTCACTTTGTTTGCTCAGTTAATGGTTTGTTAGTTAGTTAGCTGGTCAGTTGGTTGGTCAGTTAACTGATGAATTGGTTGTTTGTTTAGTTGGTTGCAGGCAACATCTGGTGACTTTAGCTTTGCTTAGCTTCGCATAAGGACAGGAAACAGAGGGTATAAGGAAGCAGGACACTCATTGACCTCTTTCTCAGATCCCTGTTTGAAAATGACATGTTATGGTCACATGTTATCGTAACATGTTATGGTCACATGTTATCGTGTCATGTCATAGTCACATGTCACGGTAACATGTTACAGTGTCATGTTATGGTCACATGTTATAGTCACATGTCATGTTGTCAGGTGGTCACATGTTATCGTGTCATTTGGCGCAGCTGTGGCCTAGTGGTTAGGGCTTTGAGCTGGAGTCCGGAAGGTAGCCGGTTCAATCCCCGACCAGTCCGCAGCTGAAGTGCTGTTGAGCACTATACCCCTCACTGCATGGCAGCTCACTGCGCTGGGTTAGCATGTTCTCCACCTCACTGTGTGCTGTGTGTTCACTAACTCACTGCAGAATTGAATTTCCCCTTGCGGGACTTAAAGGGTTCTTAATCTTAATCTTAATGTTATGGTCACATGTTATAGTGTCATGTTATGGTCACATGTTATAGTGTCGTGTTATTGTGTCATGTTATCGTCACATGTTATTTTTTCATGTTATCGTCACATGTTATTGTTTCATGTTATCGTCACACATTATAGTCACATGTTATAGTCACATGTTATAGTGTCATGTTGTAGTTACGTTATCGTCACACATTATAGTCACGTTATGGTGTCATGTTATAGTTACGTTATCGTGTCATGTTATAGTTACGTTATCGTCACACATAGTCACGTTATGGTGTCATGTTATGGTGTCATGTTATCTTGGTGATTTTATATAAAGGTCACATTTTCATCTCATATAAAACGATGAACACATGAACAGTTTTCTTTTCCTTTGAACACAAATGAAACTTTTAGAATTCCTCACAACATTCAAAAGTGTTCTTTAAAATCCTTCAGATGGACCTCAGTGACACAGAGTGACCACACGAGGCAGCAGAGGACCAGCAGCTCCTGATCACCCAGGTTAGTCCTGTACAGGTTTAACTTTCCCCCGAGGAGACGTGGGGGGGGGGGGAAACAGCTCAGGATCCGGATCCAGTCAGAGCTGCGGCTCCACTCCGGGCTTTATGTCCTCCCCTCTACTCAGCCCTGTTCCACTGGCGGCCATTTCATGATGATGATGATGATGATGATGAAGCTGTTGTTTCTTACACACACACACCATCTGGTATCAGAGGAGTGTTTGGTGTCAGTTGGTCTGGACTAACCAGTCAGCCGTGTGTGTGTGTGTGTGTGTGTGTGTGTGTGTGTGTGTGTGTGTGTGTGTGTGCGTGCGCGTGTGTGCGTGAATGGAAACACTATATTTAATGCACTGAATAATCTGTGCGATGATAATGAGATGGCGACATCTACAGGCTGCACAGTGTATTACACTAATACATGTGTATATCAGTGTATATATATATATATATACGTGTATATATGTAATATCTCTATACATATATATTTACTACAAAACACGCAACAGTGTTTTTGTACATATATAACATATACCGTCAAAGTACATGTATACATTAAAAAATATATATGTGTGTGTAAAAAGACAAACACGACCTAAATAATAGTGATAAACAATATTAACTTTGTTTTTGTAGAGTTATATAGTGAGGCCACCAGAGGGCAGCAGAGGGCAGACACTGCAGCTCACACTGTAAGTACTGTAAATACTTTAAATACTGTCATATGTGACTTTATTCAAGTGTATTTTATTTTATTTTAATCTGAATTCATTTACAGTTAAAAGCTCATGTTCGCGCTGTGTGTGTGCGTGTGTGTGACCTCCTGACCTCCAAACACACATCAGCTGAGATCAAGTTTAAATGTAAACATTAAATATTCATGTCACTGACGGTGACACCTGAGGCTGCAGTGACACGGAGTGACCACACGAGGCAGCAGAGACACAGTCGGTTTCCTCCAGCTGCCACTTGATGTCAGTAAAGAGCTCCTTTTAAAGGAGCAGGTTTAAACTTTCTACCTGTTTGTTTCAGTTTGATGGAGCTGTGAAGACCAGTGGACATGAGGACATGAGGACATGAGGACATGATGTGGACATGAAGACGTGGACATGTTGAGGGACCAGTGAATGATCCTCCTCGTCCTCCACAGCGCCCCCTTGCCAGGGTTTGGACCAAACACTGGGTGATAGTAAGTGTTTGGTTATTAATATCCTAAAGCCACTGGGAAATGTCTGTTTGAGCCAAAATGGCCGCCTTCCTGTTGAGTTGGGGTGATTTTATCTGACTCTTATTCTGATAAACATCTGTGTGTGTGTGTGTGTGTGTGTGTGTGTGTGTGTGTGTGTGTGTGTGTGTGTGTGTGTGTGTGTGTGTGTGTGTGTGTGTGTGTGTGTGTGTGTGTGTGTGTGTGTGTGTGTGTGTGTGTGTGTGTGTGTGTGTGTGCGTGTGTGTGTGCGTGTGTGCGTGTGTGTGTGCGTGTGTGTGCATGTGTGTGTGTGAAGGTTTTACATTTAAACATTTAAATTAGAGAGACAGAGGAGCAGGAGGTGGAGGAGGTGGAGGAGGAGCAGCAGGAGGTGGAGGTGGTGGTGAGGCCTTCACTGTCTCAGCTTGTTCTTTTCAACAGAATTCCTGCAGTAAATGAAGAGCCTGAGGAGACGAGATCATAAAAGAGGAGACATTTAAAACCATTACACACACACACACAGATGCACATAGACACACACACACACACACACACACACACACACACACACACACACACACACACACACACACACACAGATGCACATAGACACACATGCAGACGTATGTGTATATATATATATATATGCTTGTGTATGTGTGTGTATGTTTGTATGTATGTGTGAGGATATATATATATATATATATATATATATATATATATATATATATATATATATATATATATGTGAGTTTGTGTATGTATATATGTGTGTGAATGTGTATATATATATATGTGTATATATATATATATATATATGTGTGTGTGTGTATATATATATATATATATATGTATATATATATATGTGTGTGTGGATATATATATATATATATATATATATATATGTGGGTGTTTATACTTTGTTGACTATACTATATATATATATATATATATAGTATAGTCAACAAAGTTCAAAAATAAGAACATTTCTCCTGCTTGTTGAATAACGAGTGTAAATCCACACTCATCATGTTAATAAACATTTTTAATCACACTCGTCACCAGGGGGCGCTCACAGTAAAGTCTGTGCTGACTTCACGTCACTCCTGAAAAGAACGGAACTGAAACTCCTCTCTGCCGCTCCGCTCCAGTCCGAGCATCCGGGCCCGCGTTTTACAACAAGCCGACGTCCATTTTGAACCGACGGACGTCCGCGGCGTCCAATCAGCGTTCGCCGTGCGCAAACCGCTGCGTTCGCTCCGCGCCGCCGACCAATCAGAGCCGTCCTCCGCTCAGAGGCCGAGTGTGGGCCGGCGATCACCGGAGCTCCGTCCGCTCCCCTCCCCCAACAACAGGCGGCAATGGCGGCGGCGTGAGGCCGCTTTTGTCCTGACAATGTCCCGCGTGTTAGAGACACGGTGTGTGTATGCGTGTATGCGCTCGGTAAGAACAACAAAGACGTGTGTTTGCCCTCGTGTGTCGTCACAGTGCGTCACCCCTCACGCGCACAGGAGCGTCATTTACTTTCTCTTCCCGCACTTTTGTGTCGTCGCATGTTGTGTTTGTCACTCACACACACACACACACACACTGTCGCACCGTGATGTTTACGTTACTTTATGAGCATGTGGTGAAGAAAAGAACGTACGTAACGTAAAGTGCGCACTTTGACACACGAGGGAGCATCGATCAAACATGGACGCCAGGAAGAGAGGGAGGAGGAGGAGAAGAAGGGGGGCGGAGCTTGAGCCAACATGGCGGAGCTGCTCCTCATCTCCTCTCCGTGTCTCTCAGCTGATCGATGGCGTTCATGTGGCGCGAGACGGTAACGATATTAAAAAAACAACTTTAATCCATGAACACTGACGGTGCGCCCCCCCCCGACTCCCCCCCCCCCACTCTTCATCCTCCTCACCCCCTCCCTCCTCTTCCTCGGTGGGCGGGACCAGCAGCCGCCGCTTGACTGGTCCACGCGACCATCTATCAAAATGTGACGCTCGCGCCCGTTCGGTGAATAATAACCGACTGGCTCGGTTTCCGCCGCTGAGCGGACCGGTTCTGTTCGGTTTGACCGAGTTCGGGATCATTGTTTCCGCGGAGAAAAGGACACGGAGGGGAGGGGGGAGGAGGAGGAGGGGGCGTGGCCTCCGGCTTTAGAAACCCTATCCCATTGTTCCGCTCCAACGCGCGAAAGAGAACACCTCTGTGGCGCGCGCAGCCAATCCGCGGCCGCCCACCTCCTCGAAGCCCCGCCCCCGCAGACTATATTAGAGGCTCGGTGCGCGAGCGTCGCCGGCACTGCTTCATCACACCGGTGTGAGTCCGCAGGCGCGCGCACGGATCTACTTCATCATCATCTTCATTCTTTTTTTTTAAAACCCCGCTAAAACAATGGCCGACACTCAGGTGGACTCCGGCTCCGACATCTCTGCCAAGGTGAGGACTGAGGAGGCGCCGCTCACCTCCCTCCATCTCCTCCTCCTCCTCCTCCTCCTCCTTTAACCCAGATTTGTCTCCTCCTGTCGTTTCGCGCTCATTCGCGCTCCGTGAAGCCGGAGTCCGTGTGAGGAGAAGCGGAGGAGGAGCAGGAGGAGGAGGCGGGTCAGTGAGGAGCACAGAGCCGCTGTTTACGTCTGTTAGTGCGGGAGAAGGAGGAGGCGAAAGCGGAGGAGGAGGTGGAAGGAGACGCGGTCACAGAGTCTCATTGTCCGGACGCGGAGCCGCGGTTTGACGCGCGGCTTCTTTGTTGCTGTTTGTCGGTGATGAACGTCCGTCATGTCGGTGTTTGATCATCCATCACTCTCCTCTTCACCTCCTTCTCCTCTTCTCCTCCTCCTCCTCTTCTTTGTTTTAAATTCAGCGGCTCGGCTCGTGCTCCGTGTCCGGGAGCGCGAGGCTGCAGAGCGGCGCGCGCTCCGCGGGTTTCCCGTTCACCTCTCCACTGAAGTGACGGACGGTGATGAGCGCGCGTGAACGTCTGTGGTTAAATCCCCTCTGTGTGTGTGTGTGTGTGTGTAAGGGAGTTAAAGCCCGGAGCACGCGCCACAGACCCGGGGGTTTGTTTACCGACCCCGGGTCCGTGGCGCGTGCTGCGTCGGTGCCGCCTCGCTGTTTATGTTCTTTATTTATGTTATTGATGTTTGTGGAGCGCGTGAATGAAAAGTGTGTGTGCGCGCGCTCGCGCGTGTGTGTGTGTGTTCTTCATTTAAATACTTTGATCTTATTGGGTCAAACTTTAATTGTGTGTGTGATGATGAAGAGGAGGAGGTGAAGGAGGGAAAGTTGGCTCGCGCCGGCGGCTCCGTTCATCAGCAGTTATTTATAGTCGTGAATCTTTTTTTTTTTTACGCACGAGCGCCTTTTTACGCGCAGTGTTTTGCGCGCGCGGCACCGCGTCTCTCACTGACCGATGTGAGAAAAAAAAAGTCATCAATCAATCAAAGCGCGCTGAAGGGCGCGAGCGAGCGGGGGGCGGGGCCTGTGTTCGCGGTGTCGCGTTCACCATGTGTCCTCTTCTATTGTCCTTCCAGCCTGCGCGGCAGGAGCGACGCACGCGGCTGCCGCTCCTGCCGCGTGCGTCGCTCTCACCACCTCCTCCCCCCCAGCCCCTCCTCCCTCCTGTGTTATTTTAAACCCACGCCGTGCATTATGGGTAATGCAGTGCTTCTCCCGGGCGTGTCTGGTGACATATGGTGGTGATGGCAACCCACAGAAGACTACAATACCCAGAATGCCCTGGGGCAGCCACATCAAAGTATCATATTACAACACATTAGAGGGTGAAGAGGGTGTGTGTGTGTGAGAGAGAGAGGGAGAACACACACACTGTGATTAAAACACTGAGTTCATTTATTTTTATATTTTAATTTAAATTTCTATTTCTCTTCCAGGACCTGAAAGAGAAGAAGCTGGCGGAGGAGAAGGAGAACGGCAAAGACGCTGCCACCAACGGGAAGGTAAGCGCCACTGCAGTGAGGCCGTAAACAGCCGATCAACGTAAACACCGGGGCACTCCTGCAGTACCTGCGGTGTCCACACGGGGGCGGCGAATGAATGCATGATGTGTTTTGTGTTTTCAGGAGAACGAGGAGAACGGTGAGCCCGAGGTGGACGACGAAGACGACGAGGAGGTGGACGAGGAAGACGAGGAAGACGACGGAGAAGGTGGACGTTTAGAAAAGTCAAAGGAGAAAAAAAAGTTTTATTGTGAACATCTTTGACACAGGAAGTGACGCGCGCGCTTACATTTCAGGTGACGAGGAAGATGAAGAGGACGACGAGGACGAGACGGAGGGAGGGACGAAGAGAGCGGCGGACGACGATGACGAGGACGACGACGACGAGGTGAGACTGAACGTCTTTTTCCTCTTCACCCTCTTCATCCTCTCACCCTCTTCATCCTCTCACCCTCCTCATCGTCTCCTCTGTTGTTGTTTTTCAGGACGACGTCGAAACCAAGAAGCAGAAAACTGACGACGACGATTGACGCGCTTTGGCCCCGCCCACACCCTGCTGAACCACTTCCTGGTTCTTCACCTTTGACCTCTGCTTTTAAACGTCACAGGTGGAGACCGGAGGAGAAGAAGAAGAAGAATGATTTAAAAAGAATAAAAATCAACCTGGTCATTAGCAAGTAGACAACACACACACACACGTATACAAACACACACACACGTTCCCAGAGGAAGTCGTCTCCACGGCGACGCAGAAATCCGGCTTCTCTTCAACAACAAAAGGAGAATTTGTTTGTATTTTTATTTACATTTTATATTTTTGTACATATTGTCAGGTGGGGGAGGGGTCAGGAGGGGAAAGGGGAGGGGTCAGCGATATCGGTGCTTCTTCTTTAACGTAAGATTTTACGATCTCAGATATAAACCCCGCTGAACTCAGAGCATTCCAGTAAATTTAATGTATGTACGTTAGCTGTACTATAACGAGTTTGTTTGTATGGAGGTCAAAGAAAAGAGCCTCTTTTTCTTTTCTTCTCTTTGTTTTTCTTTCTTTGATGACGGCCTGTTTTTGATGTATGTGCGAAGTTTGTTGTTTGACAATAAACTGGACTTTTATTTTGTGAATTGTTCTTTTGTGGATTGTTCTTTTCGCCACTCACTCTGCCACACCAAAGTCACTCACTCTCTCTTTGGTGTGGGAGAGTGAGTGACTTTGGTGTAGGAGTGTGAGTGACTTTGGTGTGGGAGAGTGAGTGACTTTGGTGTGAGTGACTTTAGTGTGGGAGAGTGGGTGACTTTGGTGTGGGAGAGTGAGCGACTTTGGTGTGGGAGTGTGAGTGACTTTGGTGTGGGAGAGTGAGTGACTTTGGTGTGGGTGTGTGTGAGTGACTTTGGTGTGGGAGAGTGAGTGACTTTGGTGTGAGTGTGACTTTGGTGTGGGAGTGTGAGTGACTTTGGTGTGGGTGTGAGTGTGAGTGTTTGAGTGAGTGACTTTAGTGTGGGAGAGTGAGTGACTTTGGTGTGGGAGAGTGAGTGACTTTGGTGTGAGTGTGACTTTGGTGTGGGAGAGTGAGTGACTTTGGTGTGAGAGAGTGAGTGACTTTGGTGTGGGAGAGTGAGTGACCTTGGTGTGAGTGACTTTAGTGTGGGAGAGTGAGTGACTTTGGTGTGGCAGAGTGAGTGACTTTGGTGTGGGAGAGTGAGTGACTTTGGTGTGGCAGAGTGAGTGAGTGACTTTGGTCTGTCAGTGAGGTGAGTCTGCTTCAGTGTGTGTGTGTGGGGGGGGGGGGTCAGAGGTCAGAGGTCATGTGATCATGTAGAGTTATTATATTGTTATGATACAGTGAATCCACCACGGTTAATTAAATGTGACGGTTATGAATGACTGAAGGATGCAGCTCCCCCTTGTGGCCCTTCAAAATAAAACACTCATGTGAGCGCACTCACACACACACACACACACAGATAACAACAACAAAATTCAGTTTGAGTGAACTTCATGTCAAACTTTGTGTGTGTGTGAGAAGATAAGCAGCTACAGGAGAATTCATGGAGTGTGTGTGTGTGTGTGTGTGTGTGTGTGTGTGTGTGTGTGTGTGTGTGTGTGTGTGTGTGTGTGTGTGTGTGTGTGTGTGTATATAAGCAGCTGCAGTGGGCAGGACTCTGACTCTGCTTCTCGTCTCGATCACAAACGGTCAGTCGCTGTTTTATATTTATATATTTATACATGTATTTATATTTGTACTGCTTTAATATTTATACTGTGTGTTTATGAGTACATGTACTGTGTGTATTCTATGGTGTATTTGAGACAGTGTTGGTACTTCAGTACATTACTACTTTAGTATTCTCAGTAAAAAGTACTACTATTACAGTACTATTACTGTATTATTACAGTTTTCACTTCACAAACAAACATTCTTTTGTCCATATAAGGGCATCTCCACTGCACCATTTCCTGTCCAGCTCTAAGTGTTTTGACTGCAGTGAAAATGGAGAATGTTTGTGGACTGAATGTTGTTCGTACTGATGTTGGTGTTAAAACCTGGTCCTGGATCACCGGTCAGGAGCCGTTTTACTGGAACTTTAAAATGACGACATGTTGAGAAAACGGCGTCTCGCGGCCAAAGTGGCTCAAGTGTTTCCATTTCCACAAAACACGGAAACCAGAGTGAGTCCAGCGGAGCCCGGAGTCAGGCGTCTGAAAACAAAATCAATCTTTGATAGACGCAGGTTCACCTTGTTACGCAGCAAAGATACGAAAGCCGTTAGGAATGACAAAGCCAAGGTTTTTAGAACAATTATTTATGAGGCAAAAGTTAACACTAAACTGAACACAGGCCTAAGAAAGAGGAGGATAGAGGATCGTTCCTGTTGTTTCGAGTTTTGAGGTTGGTTCCTAGTAGAGGATAGTCCCTAGAGGTTCTAGGAAGGTTCTCAGTAGAGGATAGTCCCTAGAGTTTCAAGGTAGGTTCCTAGTAGAGGATAGTCCCTAGAGGTTCTTGGAAGGTTCCTAGTAGAGGATAGTCTATAGAGGTTCTTGGAAGGTTCCTAGTAGAGGATAGTCTATAGAGGTTCTTGGAAGGTTCCTAGTAGAGAATAGTCCCTAGAGTTTCTTGGAATGTTCCTAGTAGAGGATAGTCCCTAGAGGTTTTTGGAAGGTTCCTAGTACAGGATAGTCCCTAGAGTTCTGTGGTAGGTTCCTAGTAGAGGATAGTCCCTAGAGGTTCTTGGAAGGTCCTAGTAGAGGATAGTCCCTAGAGGTTCTTGGAAGGTTCCTAGTAGAGAATAGTCCCTACAGGTTCTTGGAAGGTTCCTAGTCGAGGATAGTCCCTAGAGGTTCTTGGAAGGTTTCTAGTAGAGGATAGTCCCTAGAGGTTCTTGGAAGGTTCCTAGTAGAGGATAGTTCCTAGAGTTATGAGGTAGGTTCCTAGAAGATGATAGTCCCTAGAGTTCTGTGGTAGGTTCCTAGTAGAGGATAGTCCATAGAGTTCTGTGGTAGGTTCCTAGTAGAGGATAGTCCCTATAGGTTCTTGGAAGGTTCCTAGTAGAGGATAGTCCCTAGAGTTCTGTGGTAGGTTCCTAGTAGAGGATAGTCCCTAGAGGTTCTTGGAAGGTTCCTAGTAGAGGATAGTCCCTAGAGGTTCTTGGAAGGTTCCTAGTAGAGGATAGTCCCTACAGGTTCTTGGAAGGTTCCTAGTAGAGGATAGTCCCTAGAGGTTCTTGGAAGGTTCCTAGTAGAGGATAGTTCCTAGAGTTATGAGGTAGGTTCCTAGTAGAGGATAGTCCCTAGAGGTTTTTGGAAGGTTCCTAGTAGAGGATAGTCCCTAGAGGTTTTTGGAAGGTTCCTAGTAGAGGATAGTCCCTAGAGGTTCTTGGAAGGTTCCTAGTAGAGGACAGTTCCTAGAGTTATGAGGTAGGTTCCTAGTAGAGGATAGTCCCTAGAGGTTCTTGGAAGGTTCCTAGTAGAGGATAGTCCCTAGAGGTTCTTGGAAGGTTCCTAGTAGAGGATAGTCCCTAGAGGTTCTTGGAAGGTTCCTAGTAGAGGATAGTTCCTAGAGTTATGAGGTAGGTTCCTAGTAGAGGATAGTCCCTAGAGGTTCTTGGAAGGTTCCTAGTAGAGAATAGTCCCTACAGGTTCTTGGAAGGTTCCTAGTAGAGGATAGTCCCTAGAGGTTCTAGGAAGGTTCCTAGTAGAGGATAGTTCCTGGAGTTTCAAGGTAGGTTCTTAGTAGAGAATAGTCCCTAGAGGTTCTTGGAATGTTCCTAGTAGAGGATAGTCCCTAGAGGTTATAGGAAGGTCCCTAGTAGAGGATAGTCCCTAGAGTTTTGTGGTAGGTTCCTAGTAGAGGATAGTCCCTAGAGTTTTGTGGTAGGTTCCTAGTAGAGGATAGTCCCTAGAGGTTCTTGGAAGGTTCCTAGTAGAGGATAGTCCCTAGAGGTTCTTGGAAGGTTCCTAGTAGAGGATAGTCCCTAGAGGTTCTTGGAAGGTTCCTAGTAGAGAATAGTCCCTACAGGTTTTTGGAAGGTTCCTAGTAGAGAATAGTCCCTACAGGTTTTTGGAAGGTTCCTAGTAGAGGATAGTCCCTGGAGTTTAAGGTAGGTTCTCAGTAGAGGATAGTCCCTAGAGGTTCTAGGAAGGTTCCTAGTAGAGGATAGTTCCTAGAGTTATGAGGTAGGTTCCTAGTAGAGGATAGTTCCTAGAGGTTCTAGGAAGGTTCCTAGTAGAGGATAGTTCCCAGAGTTATGAGGTAGGTTCCTAGTAGATGATAATCCCTAGATAAATAAGAAACTGTGATTTTACTTTCTAATCTTTTTTGACCTCACAGTCACATCACACGTAGTTTGTCTGAGCATCGTTGTGGCTAATAATTGAAAGTGAACTTTTTCCTTTGTCTTTTGATTTGGGAACAAATGAAGAATTTAATGGGAATCAAACACAGGCCTAAGAAACAATTAGAGCTGAAAGTAAACGACAAGCTAATACAAGATCTAGCACAAATTGCCTCAGCTTTTAATAAATATTTTACTGACTGAGATCAAAACAGCGCAACACTGAGCTACGGTTGACGATGGAGTGCACTTTTCTTAGATCTGCGCAAAGCCTTAGGCACAGTCAACCAGAAAGTCCGCCGTTAGCACTTAGCTGCTTTGAATCTTAGCTTGACAGATAGATGTCAACATCTTGAGTTGTACAGTGGACGGCCACAAGGGTCAGCCCTCGGTCCACTACTGTTTTCTTTATATATTAATGACCTGCCGGCTGTTTGTCCCGATGTGGAAACCCAGTTATATGCGGATGACACTGTAATGTTTGTGCATGCTAGGACAAAGCAGTCGGCAGCTGCTAAACTCACTTCAGCGTTAGCGCAGACTAAACTGCTCCTGACATTCTGCCAAATATAACAATTTCAGGTCATAATATTCATATTGTGTCAGAGGTCAAATATCTGGAATTGTTATTGACGCCAATCTAACGTTCAAAAAAACACATAAAAAAGTAGTAAAAGCTGCTTTTTTTAGTGTTGTCGATTAATTGGGATCATCCTCGACATATTTAACTAATAAACTAAACAAAGAAACCCAGAGCTCAACATATCTGCAAGATGCACTACTCAAACGGCCAGTAGGGGCAATGCTGAGAAAATGTGTTATTTCAAGATATAACCACAAACTCACCTCTTCTCGACTGGCTATGTTGATTTTTTTCTCCTTTCCTTTTCTGTTGCAGTGAGGACCAGCTGGTGGTCAGAGAACATCAGTTGACAAAGACGGTGTTTTGTCCACTCAGGCTGAGCCATGAACTTTGAAGGGACAATGGAGATGGCGGCGCTCGGTCGGCCTTTCTTCCTCGGGATGCTCTACAACTGTCGCACCGACAAACTCGTGCCTGGTAAGAAAAAACAAATGTGGATGCTTTCAAACCAAGACCAGCCTGAAAGGGGTTTCCTGCCAAAGTGTTAGGACCAGTTGATGGAGACAGTTGGTATGATGAGGTCGATCAGGATCTGCTCCAAAACAGTCATCTAAGAACCATAAGAAAAAAGGATAGTCCCTAGAGGTTCTAGGAAGGTTCTTAGTAGAGGATAGTCCCTAGAGTAGGTTCCTAGTACAGGATAGTCCTTGGAGTTTCGAGGGAGGTTCCTAGTAGAGGATAGTCCCTAGAGGTTCTGGGAAGGTTCCTAGTAGAGGATAGTCCCTAGAGTTTCGAGGTAGGTTCATATTAGAGGATAGACCCTAGAGGTTCTAGGAAGGTTCATAGTAGAGGATAGTCCCTAGAGGTTCTAGGAAGGTTACTAGTAGAGGATAGTCCCTGGAGTTTCGAGGTAGGTTCCTAGTAGAAGATAGTCCCTTGAGGTTCTAGGAAGATTCCTAGTAGAGCATAGTCCCTGGAGTTTCGCAGTAGGTTCCTAGTAGAGGATAGTCCCTAGAGGAGGTTCCTAGTACAGGATAGTCCTTGGAGTTTCGAGGGAGGTTCCTAGTAGAGGATAGTCCCTTGAGGTTCTAGGAAGGTTACTAGTAGAGGATAGTCCCTGGAGTTTCGAGGTAGGTTCCTAGTAGAGGATAGTCCCTTGAGGTTCTAGGAAGGTTACTAGTAGAGGATAGTCCCTGGAGTTTCGAGGTAGGTTCCTAGTAGAGGATAGTTCTTGCAGGAGATTCCTAGTAGAGGGTAGACCCTATAGGTTTAAGGAAGGTTCTGAGTACAGGATAGTCCTTAGAGGAGGTTCCTAGTGGAGGGTAGACCCTAGAGGTTATAGGAAGGTTCCTAGTACAGGATAGTGCTTAGAGGAGGTTCCTAGTAGAGGATAGTCCCTAGAGGTTCTGGGAAGGTTCCTATTAGATGATAGTCCCTAGAGGTTCTGGGAAGGTTCCTAGTAGAGGGTAGTCCCTTGAGGTTCTTGGAAGGTTCCTAGTAGAGGATAGTCCCCGGAGTTTCGTGGTAGGTTCCTAGTAGAGGATAGTCCCTAGAGGAGGTTTAAGTAAAAGATAGTCCCTAGAGGTTTTGGGTAGATTCCAAGTAGAGGATAGTCCCTAGAGGAGGTTTTAGTAGAGGATAATCCTTAGAGGTTCTGGGAAGGTTCCTAGTAGAGGATAGTCCCTAGAGTTTCGAGGTAGGTTCATATTAGAGGGTAGACCCTAGTGGTTCTAGGAAGGTTCATAGTACAGGATAGTCCTTAGAGGAGGTTACTAGTAGAGGATAGTCCCTTGAGGTTCTAGGAGGGTTCCTAGTAAGTAAGTAAATTTATTATAGTAGAGAATAGTCGCTGGAGTTTCAAGGTAGTTTCCGTGTAGAGGATAGTCCCAGGAGTTTTGAGGTAGGTTCCTAGTAGAGGATAGTCCCTAGAGGAGGTTTAATTAGAGGATAGTCCCTAGAGGTTCTGGGAAGGTTCCTAGTAGAGGATAGTCCCTAGAGTTTCGAGGTAGGTTCATATTAGAGGGTAGACCCGAGAGGTTCTAGGAAGGTTCCTAGTTGTGGATAGTCCCTGGAGTTTCAAGGTAGTTTCCGTGTAGAGGATAGTCCCTAGAGGAGGTTTAATTAGAGGATAGTCCCTAGAGGTTCTGGGAAGGTTCCCTGTAGAGGATAGTCCCTAGAGTTTTGAGGTAGGTTCATAATAGAGGGTAGACCTAATACAGGATAGTCCTTAGAGGAGGTTCCTAGTAGAGGATATTCCCTTGAGGTTCTAGGAAGGTTCATAGTAGAGGATAGTCCCTGGAGTTTCAAGGTAGGTTCCTAGTAGAGGATAGTCCCTAGAGGTTCTAAGAAGGTGCCAAGTAGAGGATACACCCTAGAGGTTCTGGGAAGGTTCTTGCTGGAGAATGGTTCCTAGAAGTTCTTGGAAGGTTCCTCATAGACTATGGGTAAAATAAGTAAATGACAGATTAATAAAGGTACCTTTACCAAATCAAAAATGTTTGATGATAATAAGAAACTGTGATTTTACTTTGTAATCTTTTTTTTGACCTCCCAGTCACATCACACTTAATTTGTCTGAGCATCTTTGTTGGCTTATTATGGAAAGTGAACTTTTGCCTTTGTTTTTTGCAGGATTGACCCTGTGGGACCACGATGACCTGATGAAAAACATCCGACAAAGACCAGAGAACTATAGTGAATTTATAGTAGTTGCATCGGAGTCAATTGAGGACAAATCTTCAGCACTCAATGTCAAAGGATCGCTGAAGGCCAGTGTCTTATTTGGAATGGTTGAGGTTGAGGGATCAGCCAAATACCTGAATGATCAGAAGACATCAAAGAATCAGGCCAGGGTCACGGTGAGGTACAAAGCTACCACAAACATCCAGACATTGTCGATGAATCATCTCGGAAGCGAAAATGTGAAGCATCCATATATTATTGACAAAGGAATAGCCACACATGTGGTCACAGCTATTCTTTATGGGGCGCAAGCCTTCTTTGTGTTTGACCGCGACGTCTCAGAAGAGGAAAATCATGTAGTCATTGAAGGAAACCTGAGAGCGACGATGGAGAAGATCTCTAATCTTGCTGTGGAAGGCAACGCTTCTCTGACTGTGAAAGACCAAGTCAAAGCAAATGAAGTCAAGTTATCTTGCAAATTCCATGGAGACTTTTCTCTCCCGAGAGTTCCGTCATCCTTTCAGGAAGCATTTCAGGTCTACCAGAGCCTGCCCACACTGCTGGGACCCAACAGAGAAAAAGTCGTGCCAGTGAAGGTCTGGTTGTTGCCGCTGACAGATTTAGATTCCTCTCCTGCAAAGATTTTCCGTCAGATAAGTGCAGGGTTAGTTCAGGAAGCACAGAGTGTCCTGGAGGAGCTCAGCGAGCTGGACATGAGGTGCAACGATGCAATGAAGACAACGACCGCACAGCAGTTCCCACAGATCGGCAAAAAACTTAAAAGTTTTAAAGAAATGTGCAACGTGTTCAAGCTCGATTTCCAGCGAAGTCTATCAGAGAAACTTCCATCAATACGAGGAGGAGGCGAAGAGGAGTCGGTGCTCGCTGAGGTTCTAATAAAGAGAAACTCTTCTCCGTTCAGCAGCAAAAACCTGAATGAGTGGATGGACTGCAAAGAGAATGAAATCAGCATTTTACAATCTTTTACCAAGATTTTGAAAAACACAAAGATCATTTCATCTCAGAGCAAACTTCATGAGGAAATCCTGAGTGCAGAAAACACAGTGTGTTTAATTTTCACCTCTCTGGGAAGTGTTGAACCGTATCTCTCAGCTTTGTCAAACTACAACAACAAAACCTCCAAACTCCAAGATCCACTGACCTATGATGTGGAGAAGGAGCAGTGGTATCAAACAGCCGGAGTCTTAGATACGACGATGAAGAACGTAAAGCTCGTCAGTGACTTTGCTGAAGCCAACAAGGAGAACAAGAACCTTAAGTTCCTGACGATGGCTTTGACCAATGAGAACCTGAAAGGTTCCAGCATCTACCTTTATAAAGATGGTTCTCCTGAAGGCAAGAACTTTGAACCACCTTAAAGACCTGAAATTGTGAGAGTGAGAAAACCAAGCCTCAACAGTGTGACGCTGAAGATCTCTCCACCCAGATCTGGAGCAGAGGACATCACCTCCTACTCTGTGGAGCATTGTGTCAGTGGAGAGGACGGATGGAAACAAACGACTGCACCAAAGGGTGAGGAGGTCACAGTGAAGGATCTGAGACAGTGCACCGAGTATGTGTTCAGATGCAGAGCGATCACCTCACTAGGTGTCGGGCCACTCACTGAGCTCCGTACTGAGATAAGAGTAACCTACACATTCCATAACCCTTTTAAAATCTTAACCCTTTCAAACCGGGACCCTAATGCAACAATGTGTGACCCGCCACGGACAAAGGGGGCACAAGTCGGCCCAGCGCCAAACGAGTAAAACATGAAAAAAATTTTTTTATTTTTTTTCTAAATTGTTCAACTCGAAGTTTTGAAGAAGCCACTACATGCTTCAAGTCACAGTATCGTAAAACCATAAACTTTGTGTTTGAATTAAGGTTGTTTTATCTGTGAATCACTCCTAGTTTGGGTGTGGCGATCTCACATTCCAGAGCTTTTGTTGTTTTTTCAGTCAATCAGCTGACGATCACGGAGAATACACATGGCTAATTAATATGCACGTACCAGAGAGAGTGTGTGGAACTTTCCAGCAGTTATTCAGCGTGTGTGTATGTGTGTGTGTGTGTGTGTGTGTGTGTGTGCAGTGTGAAATTAAAGCGTGATTGTCATCAAAGCTTTGTTGACCAAAGGAAGGCAAAGAAAACCGGACAATAATTGAACTGTGGCTGAACTTCTTCTCAAAGACAGAGACAGATTTAACTGTTGCTGTGACTGGACTGTTAGCATTTTAAGCTAGCGATCTTTATGCTAACGTGTTAGCAGACTTCATCGTCACAAAAACAACAAACAGATGTTTATTCAGCAGCTGAAAGAGAGCAGGACACACACGGTAGTTGTTTGAGATGATGACGTGATGCCAGCACCGCTCTATCTCCTTATGGGAGAGTTTTCATATACGTAACGTAAGTGTTCAGTCACATACAGGGAGGTTTTTTCTTGTTATTGTTTCACTAGCTCCACCACAAACATGTGCTGATGTGCTTGAATCATGTGTGAATGACACAGCATTGACTGTGATGCTAATGATTTAGCAACGAGTTGTGAGTTAGGACATTATCAGCTCATTCCATCCACACTACACCACAGAGCCACTTCAATGTATTTCATTAGTGCCTGCGGCCACCTAAACTTATGCCTAATTTTGTTTAAATAATTCTTGCACACTTTCTGTAAATCATATAAACTTTATTTCACTTCTCAATTATCACTGTGTTTGTCTCCTATATGATATATTTAACCGAAATGTCTTTTTCAAACAACCAATGATTTATAAAGGAAAATCATGAAGATTTACAGGGTTTTTCATACCACTGTATGACTACACAAATGAGCCCCCCCCCCCCATATATTTTTGTAGGCTATTTCATTTCAAATCTTAAGAGGATATTATGTCCAGTTTTTCATGTATTGTTTATGTATTGTTCTGTGTAGCAGTGTAGCTCACAACAATAGTATCTGTGCTCATACAGAGACACTGACAGTTTAGACCAGCAGGGGGTTGTTCTATGTAAATGTGATGATTCTGTCTCTTTGCTCTCAGAAGGTGGAAATGTTTCAGGCTAAAATTCTCCCTAAAGCAGTTTGAGGAGTGTCTACATTCAAATGACCACATCTTCTTCAAAAATCTGACTTACATGTGTTTGACATTGTTAGAAAGCTTAGAAATCACACTTTCAGAATCCGTAAATAACTTCAAATGTCCCGAGGTAGACTTGTGACCAGTTTTATATATATATATAAATGTATATCAATAAAATGACAAGAGTCAAGAAAATGTCCCATTGTTTCCTGTGTTCACTTCCTGTTTGTTGTTGTTTTTAAATGTGTGAGTGTGTGTGTGTGTGTGTGTGTGTGTGTGAGTGAGTGAATGAGTGAGTGAGTGAGTGTGAGTGAGTGTGTGAGTGAGTGAGTGAGTGAGTGAGTGTGAGTGAGTGTGAGTGAGTGTGTGAGTGAGTGAGTGAGTGTGAGTGAGTGAGTGAGTGAGTGAGTGAGTGTGAGTGTTAGTGAGTGAGTGAGTGAGTGTGAGTGTGTGTGTGTGTGTGTGAGTGAGTGAATGAGTGAGTGTGAGTGAGTGAGTGTGTGTGAGTGAGTGAGTGAGTGAGTGAGTGAGTGTGAGTGAGTGAGTGAGTGAGTGAGTGAGTGAGTGAGTGTGTGAGTGAGTGTGTGAGTGAGTGAGTGAGTGTGTGAGTGAGTGAGTGAGTGAGTGTGAGTGTGAGTGTGAGTGTGTGAGTGAGTGAGTGTGTGTGAGTGAGTGAGTGAGTGTGAGTGAGTGTGTGAGTGAGTGAGTGAGTGTGAGTGAGTGAGTGTGAGTGAGTGAGTGTGTGTGAGTGAGTGTGTGAGTGAGTGAGTGAGTGAGTGTGAGTGTGAGTGTGAGTGTGAGTGTGAGTGTGTGAGTGAGTGTGTGTGTGTGTGTGTGTGTGAGAGTGAATACATGAATGTTTGTCACTCAGGTGATGACAGACCACAGTGATTAAACATGGCCGTCTTCTCTTTCATCTGCAGCAGATCTCAGTGTTTTCATCAGCACATGAAAGAGAGACAAAGAGGAAGAGGATGTTTCATCTTCATCTCACCAAAGGATGGATTTGTAGTGTAGTGAGTGAGTGAGTGAGTGAGTGTGAGTGAGTGTGAGTGAGTGTGTGAGTGAGTGAGTGAGTGTGAGTGAGTGAGTGAGTGTGAGTGAGTGAGTGAGTGAGTGAGTGAGTGAGTGAGTGAGTGTGAGTGTGTGTGTGTGTGTGTGAGTGAGTGAATGAGTGAGTGTGAGTGAGTGAGTGTGTGTGAGTGAGTGAGTGAGTGAGTGAGTGAGTGAGTGTGAGTGAGTGAGTGTGAGTGAGTGAGTGAGTGTGTGAGTGAGTGTGTGAGTGAGTGAGTGAGTGTGTGAGTGAGTGAGTGAGTGAGTGAGTGTGAGTGTGAGTGTGAGTGTGTGAGTGAGTGTGTGAGTGAGTGTGTGTGAGTGAGTGAGTGAGTGTGAGTGAGTGTGTGAGTGAGTGAGTGAGTGAGTGTGAGTGAGTGAGTGTGAGTGAGTGAGTGTGTGTGAGTGAGTGTGTGAGTGAGTGAGTGAGTGTGAGTGTGAGTGTGAGTGTGAGTGTGAGTGTGAGTGTGAGTGTGAGTGTGAGTGTGTGAGTGAGTGTGTGTGTGTGTGTGTGTGTGAGAGTGAATACATGAATGTTTGTCACTCAGGTGATGACAGACCACAGTGATTAAACATGGCCGTCTTCTCTTTCATCTGCAGCAGATCTCAGTGTTTTCATCAGCACATGAAAGAGAGACAAAGAGGAAGAGGATGTTTCATCTTCATCTCACCAAAGGATGGATTTGTACTTCAGGAGCATTTCCTGTCTGACCTCTGACCTTTGACCTCAGGAGTTTTCTCTCTAATATAATTACTACTCACTTACCCACAAAACTCCAGAACAAACACTTCTAATGTCAGTAACCATGTTATGTTACTGTTGCACCAGGAAATGTTAGTAAACCACTCACTCTCTCACACCAAAGTCACTCAATCTCTCACACCAAAGTCACTCACTCTCTCACACCAAAGTCACTCACTCTCCCACACCAAAGTCACTCACTCTCCCGCACCAAAGTCACTCACTCTCCCGCACCAAAGTCACTCACTCTCCCGCACCAAAGTCACTCACTCTCTCACACCAAAGTCACTCACTCTCCCACACCAAAGTCACTCACTTAGTGAATTCAGCTTTTAAAATATTTACTTTAGACTTAACTCAGTGACACAAAGTGACCACACGAGGCAGCAGAGGACCAGCAGCTCCTGTGTCCCTGTGAGCTAAAATCACTGGTTTTTCTCTGTAGACATGAGTGAGTGAATGAATGAGTGGATGAATGAGTGAATGAATGAGGGAGAGAGAGTGAATGAATGAGTGAATGAATGAATGAGTGGGTGAATGAGTGGATGAATGAGTGAGTGAATGAATGAATGAGTGGGTGAATGAGTGAATAAGAGAATGAATGAGCGAATGAGTGAGTGGATGAATGAGTGAGTAAATGAATGAGTGGATGAATGAGTGAGTGAATGAATGAGTGAATAAGTGAGTGAGTGAGTCAGTGAATGAGTGAGTGAGGGAATGAATGAGTGAGTGAATGAGTGAGTGAATGAATGAATAAGTGAATGAGTGAGTGAATGAATGAGTGAATAAGAGAGTGCATAAATGAGTGGGTGGGTGCGTGAGTGAATGAATAAATGAATGAATGAATGAGTGAAAAAGTGAATGAATGAGTGAGTGAATGAATAGGTGAATGAATGAGTGAATGAATGAATGACTGAGTTGGTGAGTGAATGAATGAGTGAATAAATTAATGAATGAGTGGGTGAATGAATTAGTGAATAAGTGAGTGAATGAATGAGTGGGTGAATGAATAAGTGAATGAATGAGTGAGTGAGTTAAATATATGAGTGAGTGAATAAGTGCGTGAATGAATGAGTGAGTGAGTGAATTAATGAATGAGTGAGTGAATGAGTGAGTGAGTGAGTGCGTGAGTGAGTGAGTGAGTGAGTGAATGAATGAATGAATGAATGAATGAGTGAGTGAGTGAATGAATGAATAAGTGAGTGAGTGAGTGAATGAGTGGGTGAAGCCGTGCCTCGGTGGTGGAGGTTAGTACTTTAGGAAAATCACATGCTTCTCATCTGCAGCTCTGACGGTGAGACGCCATTTTGGAGCAAAGTTTGGGATTTTGTGTGTTGACCTGGAGGAAGGAGGAGGAAGAGGAGGAGGAGGAAGGAAGAGAGAGGAAGAGAGGAGGAGGAGGAGGAGGAGTTTACTCTGAGGGAAGTTTGACACGAATGCAGCAGCCTGAGCTGGGAATAGCACTCGCAGCCTGGACTTTGGCACGGCTCGGGTTGAGGTGTGCCAGCAAGAGCCGGGACTGTGAAGTTGTTTCCCGGGATCAGGAGCAGAGCCCCCGGGGGCTCCGGAACTCTGTCACCGGCCTTTTATAACCGTGTGTTCACACTTTTTCTTCCTGTTGTGTGTTTGTGTGTGTGTGTCGCACACAACGGCTCGTGTGTGTCGCTACACGCCGGTGAAAGGAGCCTCTGTGACGGGGACGGAGAGCGCGGAGAGCCGGTGCCAGGCGGAGCTGCTCTCCGGGGCTTGTGTCTTTGAAGCGGGAACACTCGGCTGTTCCCCGGAGACTCGGTGGCTTGTTTTCGGTTGGACGGGCTCATTTTTTTCCCCTGACACGGAGTTTGTTTGTCGGAGGGAAGTTGGTGTCGTCGTGGAGCCCGGACTTGGAGTTGTGACAGCGGTCTTTCTCTGGAGGAATAACCGATAAAAAAAAAGGACCCACGGCGGCTCCTGTGTGTGTGTGTGTGTGTGTAGGGTTAACACGGAGCCGAGCCGAGCCGAACCGGAGCGACCATGCCCGTCAGGAGGAAAGGTAAGCCGCTCTCACGGCTGTTAGCCCGCGGCTAAAGCTCGCTCTGTGAGCCGCAGCCCGAGGCTCGTTTTTCCGGGGAAACAACAGAGTGAAAGTGACGCCGACATGTTGGCACACACACGGCCGGACCACAGCACCACACACACGGCGTCACTTCAGCCGAGCCGAGCCGAGCCGGGCCGGGAAAAGTCAGTTAAAAGTAGTGCTAGCAGCCGGCGGCTAGCCGCTGATGCTAACCAACTTGTATGTGGGACACGGAGAGAAAAACAACAACAACAAAAAAACACCGCGTCACCGCAAAATAATAAATAAAATAAAATAAAAATTAGTGCAGACAGAATGTCGTGAAAGAACTACACGCTGATGACGTCGTAGTCACGTGAAGTTTTACTTTTACTTTTATTGATGAAAAAAGTGTCTGAGAGTTACACACACACACAGTTTAGTTTAACTAGTGAAAATCATTAAAGGGACATTTCAGTTTTCTTTGAACGTGAGATTGTATGAAGTCCTGACACTGACAGAGCGCCCCCTGCTGCTGAGGAGCAGCCTGACACAGAGGCTAACGCTGAGTGAAAACATGACGTGATTTTAGCCACGAAGTTTCTACGTCACATGATCACGTCTTTATCTCAGTGTTAAACTGAAGTTTGTGAACCACTCACTCTCCCACACCAAAGCCCATAGAGAAAAAAAAATGATTTTAGCTCACAGGGACACAGGAGCTGCTGGTCCTGCTGCCTCGTGTGGTCACGTTGTGTCACTGAGTTAAGTCTAAATTAAATATTCTAAAAGCTGAATTCACTAAAATCAGTCATTGTAAGTTAGTGATGGAGGCAGCAGTGGATCAACAACTCCTGTGAACTCCTGTGTGCTGTGATGTTAAAATCACTGGTTTACTCTATGGACTTTGGTGAGAGTGAGTGACTTTTGTGTGGGAGAGTGAGTGACTGGTGTGGGAGAGTGAGTGACTTTGGTGTGAAAGAGTGAGTGACTGGTGTGAGAGAGTGAGTGACTTTGATGTGGGTCACTCACTCTCCCACACCAAAGCCACTCACTCTCCCACACCAAAGGTGTTGATCCACTGCTGCCTCCATCACTAACTTACAATGACTGATTTTAGTGAATTCAGCTTTTAAAATATTTACTTTAGACTTAACTCAGTGACACAAAGTGACCACACGAGGCAGCAGAGGACCAGCAGCTCCTGTGTCCCTGTGAGCTAAAATCACTGGTTTTCTCTGTGGACTTTGGTGTGGGAGAGTGAGTGGTTTACAAACTTCAGTTTCCTGTTGTCGTAGAAACTTAGACTGACTTTATTGACATTATGGCCAAAGATGTCATCACAGAAAAACACCTTTCTATATCAGTTTCTATTGATAATGATCACATTATTAATAATAATAATAATAATAATAATAATAATAATAATAATAATGTTCTTTCTCCTTGTGTTGATGCAGATGCACAGCGAGCTCTTCTTCTTCTGGAGGAATACAGAACCAAACTGAACCACACTGAGGATCGGCAGCTCAGAGTCTCTCTGCAGAGAGTCATCGACGTCTTTCAGAGCAACCTGTTCCAGGCGCTCATAGGTAAGACTTACTGTGATCTGATCTGTGATCTGATCTGTGATCTGATCTGTGTTCTGATCTGTGTTCTGATCTGTGTTCTGATCTGTGATCTGATCTGTGATCTGATCAATGTGAGAATTTCTGGTTTATTTGCTCCAATCCAACTTTATTGATAAAGTACTTTCAAAACATCGACAGCTGTACATCAGAGTTAAATAAATCAAATAAACAAAACATACAAACGTGTGACCTAATACAGTAGACCTGAGAACAAACTATAAAAATACTGTAGAAAATATCACAAACAAACACAAACAAACAGGTCGTACAATAAAACTATAACAAAGATAAAAACCAACATCTCACAAATGTGTTTTAAAGTTATTTATCTCTATGTTAATCGATATTAACGACGCAGCTTTAACACACTATTATTCAGACTTAAACCACTTCATGTTGCAATCATTGATCATTTAAATATAAACCAAACGACAAAAACCCTTTTTTAATAATAATAATAATAATAATAATAATAATAATAACAATAAAAAAAGAAAGAAAGAACCAAACTTTGTAGTTTAACTGAAGTTATCTGGTTTTTACCCAGCAACACATACACCAAAATAATCTGATTACACTCAGTGAAGTAATCTGAATAAATAATAATAATCAGATTGTGTGCAGCTTTAAATCTACATGAAATATCAGGATATGAAGTATATAAATAAACATGTTATTTACAGTATAAAACATACTGTACAGAAATATTGATTAGATTTATATCCTGATATACGTGTGTATATATATATATATATATACACACACACACAGTTTCTCACACGTCTCCAGCAGCTCTAGCTTGTCATAATCCTGACGTCCCAGCATGTGATGAAAAACAGATTTTATTGTAATCTGTCAAAGTCCAAACAGAGTTGTGTGTGTGTAATCTGTGTGTGAACACCGTCATTTAACATGGTTTAACATGGTAGAATAATCCAGGAGGAGGAGGAGGAGGAGGAGGAGGAGGAGGAGGAGGAGGAGGAGCAGCACAGCTGTCTGTGTTAGTTTGTATAATAAAAGATTCTCTGATTTTCAGCTTAAATGTGAATATTTTCTCGTGTTTTACAAACTTCACATTGAGATAAAGACGTGAACGAGTTCTTAAGACGTCGTAGATTTAAGTCGATCAATGTTGTCTTAAAGGCCTAAAAATCAACATTTACTTGTGTAAAACTAAAGAAAAAAACCACTCACTCTCCCACACCAAAGTCCATAGAGAAAACCAGTGATAGCTCACAGGGACACAGGAGCTGCTGGTCCTCTGCTGCCTCGTGTGGTCACTTTGTGTCACTGAGTTAAGTCTAAAGTAAATATTTTAAGAGTGAGTGACTTTGGTGTGGTAGAATGAGTGACTTTGGTGTGGCAGAGTGAGTGACTTTGGTGTGGCAGAGTGAGTGACTTTGGTGCGGGAGAGTGAGTGACTTTGGTGTGGGAGAGTGAGTGACTTTGGTGCGGTAGAGTGAGTGACTTTGGTGCGGTAGAGTGAGTGACTTTGGTGCGGGAGAGTGAGGGAGAGTGAGCGACTTTGGTGTGGGAGAGTGAGTGACTTTGGTGCGGTAGAGTGAGCGACTTTGGTGCGGGAGAGTGAGCGACTTTGGTGTGGGAGGGTGCGTGACTTTGGTGCGGGAGAGTGTGCGACTTTGGTGCGCGAGAGTGAGCGACTTTGGTGCGGGAGAGTGAGGGAGAGTAAGCGACTTTGGTGCGGGAGAGAGAGTGACTTTGTTGTAAGAGAGTGAGTGACTTTGGTGCGGGAGAGTGAGTGACTTTGGTGTGAGGAGAGTGAGTGACTTTGGTGTAGGAGAGTGTGACTTTGGTGTAGGAGAGTGAGTGACTTTGGTGTGGCAGAGTGAGTGACTTTGGTTTGGGGGAGTGAGTGACTTTGGTTTGGGGGAGTGAGTGACTTTGGTGCAGGGAGAGTGAGTGACTTTGGTGTGTGAGAGTGAGTGACTTTGGTGTGTGAGAGTGAGTGACTTTGGTGGGGCAGAGTGAGGGACTTTGGTGTGGCAGAGTAAGTGTTTTACTAACTCTAGTTTCCTTGGTAAAGTAAGATAACGTGATCTCTGTGAAATCCGATCAGTTTTAGCCAAAGATGAAGATGTTTAAGATATTTAAAAACCTTCTGTTTTGGAAAACCGTCCCGTTTATTAATCCCGTTAATTCCTGGACTCTTGCAGCCTTAAGCTCGACTTAAAAGCGGATTACATGACAAATGCACTTGGTAATATCTTGTCAGGAGAAATCACTGTTTGATATTTTGGCTGCGGCTGAAACCACGTCGTTGACGCGGCTCTGTTGATCCACCGTAACCGTAGAGATGCTCTAACTTGGGAAGTGAGTCGCTGTAAAACGATCTCTTCAGTCTCCATGATCCACTGATCCACACAGGCTCTGTCTTCACAGGACATCAGTGTACATCATCACACACACACACACACACACACACACACACACACACACACACACACACACACACACACACACACACACACACACACACACACACACACACACACACACACACACACACACACAGTGAATATAGCTGCTATAAATACAGTGTTTATGTTTATTTTTTAGCTTTTCTTGGAGCTGTGAATCTATTTTTATGACATAACCACGTCTTCATGTGTTCATGTGTTTGTCTTCATGTGTTCATGTGTTTGTCTTCATGTGTTCATGTGTTTGTCTTCATTTGTTCACGCGTTCGTCTTCATGTGTTCATGTGTTCGTCTTCATGTGTTCACACGTCTGTCCTCATGTGTTCACACGTTCGTCTTCATGTGTTCACACGTTCGTCTTCATGTGCTCACGCGTCTGTCCTCATGTGTTCACACGTTCGTTTTCATGTGTTCATACGTTCGTCTTCATGTCTTCATGTGTTCACGCGTCTTGTTTTGACTCAAACTCCTGTCGCTGTCTCTCTCCCGCTCAGATATCCAGGAGTTTTACGAAGTGACCTTATTGGACAGTCAGAGATGGGTGGAGTCTCCAAAGGGGGCGGACCCCGCGCTGCCAGTCAACCTGTGGGACTTCTCCAGCCTTCAGAGCACCACGGTGACCTCTGACCTCAGCACCAGCATCGAGGTGAGAACCAATGCATGACGACCGTGTCACTCGGAGGCGGAGCTTCGATGTCGCGTCGTCCATTTTTGTGACACAGTGTCAGTGATAGAAGAAGGCGGGACATAAAAAAGATAGTTTGATCTGTTTGGCCACGCCCCCTGGTGGACCAAGTTGTTGAAATGATATTTACCAGGGTCTTTGAACGCATCTTGTAGCTCGTCTTCTCGTCCCCAGAAAACACAGCTTTTTTCATGCACTCACATGGGCTGTAGGTGGAGCTCTGTGATGTACTTCCTGTGTGCAGGTGAGCTGTGTGTTGTTGTTTTTCTTCCCCTCTGATGGTAAACGTGCGTGGTCGTTCGTAGGACTGCCCCCTCCTTCACGAAATCCTGCACGCGCTGGCACAGGTCGGACGCTCGCCTGGTCAACGCCATCATGTGAGTACTGCTGAGGGGGAGGGGCTTTAGACGGCCTCAAGGTGTCGCTGTGGTGGCATCATAACACTGATGGTGCGTTCAGGGGTCTGATGGTGCGTTCAGGGGTCTGATGGTGCGTTCAGGGGTCTGATGGTGCGTTCTGGGGTTTGATGGTGCGTTCTGGGGTTTGATGGTGCGTTCAGGGGTTTGATGGTGCGTTCAGGGGGTTCAGGGGTTTGATGGTGCGTTCAGGGGTTTGATGGTGTGTTCAGGGTTTTGATGGTTTGATGGTGCGTTCAGGGTTTGATGGTGCGTTCAGGGTCTGATGGTGTGTTCAGGGTCTGATGATTTGATGGTGCGTTCAGGGGTTTGATGGTGCGTTCAGGGGTTTGATGGTGTGTTCAGGGTCTGATGGTTTGATGGTGCGTTCAGGGGTTTGATGGTGTGTTTTGATGGTGCGTTCAGGGTTTAATTGTGCATTCAGGGGTTTGATGGTGCGTTCAGGGTCTGATGGTTTGATGGTGTGTTTTGATGGTTTGATGGTGTGTTTTAATTTTGCCTTCAGGGGTTTGACGGTGTGTTTTGATGGTGTGTTCAGGGGCAGACGGTGCGTTCAGGGTGCACTTGGTGGTGGTGGTGTGGGAGAGTGAGTGGTTTACAGACGTCTGTCTCACAGTGAGATAAAGACGTGATCATGTGACGTAGAAACTTTAACTGACGTCTGTCTTGTCTTTCTTTTTGTCCTCGTGTCTCTGCTGCTGTCTCAGACTGGTTCTCAGCAGCAGGGGGCGCTCACAGCACAGCCAGTGTCTGTACCTCACACAACCACGTTTGAATTTGAATAAATTCATAATGAATAAAAGTGTGTGTGTGTGTGTGTGTGAGAGTCGGTTAAAACACGGTCGGTTTATTTAAATCTTTAATGACTCTGTGTTTGTACTGATAAAGTGACCAATACTTTTTATATCCCATAATAATCTGCTGGGGAGCCGCCACAGACGACAGTGATGCAGCGCTGTGGCCTGACTTCACCACCAGAGGGCACTGTTTAAACTCATGAAGAGAATACACACACACACACACAGAGCAGTGAAAACGGTGTATTTTCTTCTTCTGTGGTGCTTCAGGTTTTTTGTGGAGAGGTTGTACGAGGTGCTGACTGTGGTGTGAGCGCCCCCCTGTGTTAAGAACCGCCATGTTCATGTCTTTATCTCACGTCCGACATGTAAGCAGTATCAAACACTAACCACTCACTCTCCCACACCAAAGTCCACAGAGAAAACCAGTGATTTTAGCTCACAGGGACACAGGAGCTGCTGGTCCTCTGCTGCCTCGTGTGGTCACTTTGTGTCACTGAGTTAAGTGTCACTAAATGTAATATTTTAAAAGCTGAATTCATTAAAATCAGTCATTGTAAGTTAGTGATTTTTCTCTGTGGACTTTGGTGTGTGAGAGTGAGTGGTTTAGCGGTGATATAAAGACGCGATCCTAGGCAGTAGGGGGCGCTCACAGCACAGTGGCTAACTCGCAGAAGCTTCTTCTTCTTCTTCTTCTTCTTCTCAATCGTTTTCGTCTCCTCCTCTGTAATCACGCGCGCCCTCTGGTGGTGGGAACGTGAAATGCGGCGCATTGTGTGATTGTGGATGCGTCACCTGACCTCGCCCTGGACCACCTGACCCCTCTTCATCCTCTTCATCACTGACCTTCCCCGAGGACACACCCCCCCTCTCTCTCTCTCTCTCTCGCTCAACCCTCCTCGTTTCCGATGAGTCATGTGACTCCCCCACCCCTCCCCCCTCTCTTCATCACACACCCACAGAGGAAGGCTTCACACACACACACACATCACCACAGAGAGAGAGAGAGAGAGAGGAGTCGTGGTGAGCGCCTGAGAGGAGGTGAAGAGAGAGAGGAGCACATTCTATCAGGAGGAGGAGGAGGAGGAGGAGGGAGGTTCTCCCTGGATGAAGGCAGAGCTCCAGGAGTCGTTTCCTCCTCGCCACGATGGAGCGACACAAGGA
The DNA here is from genome assembly GCF_963457635.1 of Microchirus variegatus. Taxonomy (NCBI): domain Eukaryota; kingdom Metazoa; phylum Chordata; class Actinopteri; order Pleuronectiformes; family Soleidae; genus Microchirus; species Microchirus variegatus. The sequence goes on along the minus strand of NC_139822.1, from coordinate 10,256,302 downwards.
ATGAGGGCGGATGGTCAGAGCAGGGAGCAGCAGCAGCAGCAGTGGAGGAGGAGGAGGCGCTGGTGCTGCGGGAGGAGCCGGGCGGCGCGGGAGGAGCCGGCGGCGGCGCTCCTGGAGGAGGCGGCGGCTGGCGGCCACCTGCCCCGGCGCCGACAGCAGCAGCAGCAGCGGCAGCAGCAGGAGGAAGAAGGGGGAGTGTTTCTCGCCCGTGCTGTGCCACTGTAAGCTGGCCTGCACCAACAGAGCCATCTCCCTCATGTTCGGCTGCAAGGTGGGTGCTAACGTGCTAACGTGCAGAGAGAGCGGCGGCGTGTGGCGTGTGCGAGGTCACAGTCGGGGTTAAATCTGAGCTGAGCTGAGCTGAGCCGCCAATCACAGGCAGCCTCTGCATCAGTGCTGACGGCTGATTGGCCCGTGGGCAGGATGACGGACACGTGTGTGTGTGTGGTTGATGTGTTCACACACACACACACACACACACACACACACACACACACACACACACACACACACACACACACACACACACACACACACACACACATCAGATCAGCTGAGAGCAGCCGTTGGCTCAGTCTACAGGTTCCCATGATGCACTGGGGTTTTTAACGGGCAACCTAAGTGGAGACTGAGCTGGATATGAAAAGAAGATAGGACCTTTATTTTGAAAACTTGTGGGGTTGTGTTTCAGTGAGGATGGAAAGAAACTGACTTTTATTTTGAAGACGAAGTTTGTAATTTAGGTCGTGGTCACAAAAGTGGTATAGTCAGGTGGTTTAGTTGATTCAGGTGAGTTCAGGTGATTTAGGCGAGATGAGGTGATTTAGGTGAGATCAGGTGATTTAGGTGAGATCAGGTGATTTAGGTGAGATCAGGTGAGTTCAGGTGAAATCCGGTGATTTAGGCGAGTTCAGGTGAGATCAGGTGATTTAGGCGAGTTCAGGTGAGATCAGGTGATTTAGGCGAGTTCAGGTGATTTAGGTGAGATCATGAGATCAGGTGATTGTCAGTGGTTTATTCAGCTGTTCCTAATAAAGTGACCACAGTGGTGCAGAGAACACAGTGAAGGTGTAATTATTGAACAACTGTCTACAGACTGTGTGGGTGAATCCTCTTCATCACGTCCCTGAATCATCCTCACCACCCCCCCCCCCCATGCTCCTATTTCTAGCAGCGTTGCTCTTCCTCTTCCTCCTCCTCCTCCTCCTCCTCAGCTCTCAGAGACGAGGACAAAGAATGAAGACTTGTTCTGCTGCTGATCATCGTCATGTTTATGATGTGAAATAAATGAGTGCAATTAGGCAAAAATAATACATTTAAAAAGTCACTGAATCTGACTTTGACTGCATCACTAATCTCTTTTCATGCGCCTGTGTAATCTGATGACATCTGTTGAATCTGAACACTGACCACCGTAATCTGACCGACTGGTTAGCGCTGTCGTGGTTAGCGGCGTGCTAGCAGTGATGACATCACTGATGACGACAAAGTTCTGCTGATCTGTTTGAAGACCCTAAAAAACCCTCCTGTGAACCATCTGTGGGCCCAGAACCAGGGTTTGGAACCAGTGTCTTCCTGTGAGTCAGTGTTGACCTTCTCCTCCTGTCTCCTCCTCTTCTCTCCTGTCTCCTCCCCTCCTCTTCTCTCCTGTCTCCTCATCTCCTGTCTTTTCATCTCCTGTCTCCTCCTCTCCTCTCCTGTCTCCTCCTCTCCTCTCCTGTCTCCTCCTCTTTCAGAAGTACCAGCACCACGATGAGGACTCATCCCTCCAGGACCAGGACCAGGACCAGGACCTGGACCAGAGCTCCTCCCAGCTGACAGAGGGCGTGGGGGCGGGGCCAGAGCTGATCGTGGGGGCGGGGCCAGAGCTGGTCGTGGGGGCGGGGCCAGAGCTGGTCCAGGTGTCGGAGAAGAACCTGTCTCAGGTGGAGAATGTGCACGGCTACGTCAGCCACGCCCACATCTCACCTATGAAGGTAGGCGTGGCCTGTGGAGACGCTAACACCTGCTAAATTATAGCCAGAGATTTAAACCAGATTATTTTCATTATCCCTTAATGTGTAGATTATTTTAATTGATTAGTATTTACAGAACATAATGTTTGTGTTTATATTGTTATCCACACACACACACACACACACACACACACACACACACACACACACACACACACACACACACACACAAGGAGAACAGCACCACCCTTTGGTGACAGGACAGAAGGACATCACTGAAGCTTTGGCTCTTTGCCGCGTTGTGACCTGTTGGAGACTCCGCCCCCTCCCTGTGTTGTGTAGGTGGCGTCCCTGGAGTGTGTCTTTGACGGACAGCAGCACCCGGAGCTCCCCTCCCCCACCTCCTCCTCCACCCTCCGCTCTCACGGAGAGGAGAACCACTTCCTGTCCTGCTCCTCCAACCCCTACCCCTTGATCCAGGTAACCACGCCTCCACCACGCCCCCTGACCTGCTCGTCTTCTCGTGATTGACTGCTGTATACACAGTATACACACACATATACAGTATACACACATGCATACACACACACACGCATGCACACGCACACCCAGGAACATGGATGATTCAGTTCTCAGTGGTTAAAGGAACAGTTCTGTTTTTCTTGTTCTTGTCCGACTGTGAAAACGTGTCTGGAAAAAGAAAATCTGCGTCACTTTAGGTTTCTACGACGTCTTTATCTTCACTGTGAGACAGACTTTAACAACAGGAAGCTGAAGTTTGTAAATCACTCACTCTCCCACACCAAAGTCAACAGAGAAAACCAGTGATTTTAGCTCACAGGGACACAGGAGCTGCTGGTCTCGTGTGGTCACTTTGTGTCACTGAGTTAAGTCTAAAGTAAATATTTTAAGACTGAGTGACTTTGGTGTGTGAGACTGAGTGACTTTGGTGTGTGAGAGTGAGTGATTTTGGTGTGGGAGAGTGAGTGACTTTGGTGTGGGAGAGTGAGTGACTTTGGTGTGGGAGAGTGAGTGACTTTGGTGTGAGAGTGAGTGACTTTGGTGTGAAAGAGAGTGAGTGACTTTGGTGTGAGAGAGTGAGTGACTTTGGTGTGGGAGTCTGAGGACAGTAGGACAGAGGTCAGGTGAATGCTCCTCACCTCCTGGAGGAGGAGGAGGTGCTGCAGTCTGTTGTTGCTGCGTCTGCTTCACACAGACAGAGGCTGCTCTCTCTCTCTCTCTCTCTCTCTCACCTGCTCAGTGGTGCTCTCTCGCCCTGGCAGGTTAATCTACCCCCCCCCCCCCCCCACCTCCCTAGGCTCCTCCCCCCCCCCACTCGTCTGGTGGCGACTTCACTTCTCAGTGAACGTCTGCTTCAAACAGCTGCTCGTAAAACTCTGCAGCTCCTCCTCCACCAGCTCCTCTGCAGCCTCCTTGTTTTTGTCTGTGAGGAGGAGGAGGAGGAGGAGTGAAGCCCCCCCCCCCATCGTCTGCTCTTCAGCCAGCACCCCCTCTCTCTGCTGCCCCGTCGCAGCTGCTGCAGGAGCCAGAGGAGGCACCGAGGAGGCGCCGAGGAGGCAGCAGCAGCAGCAGCAGCAGCAGCAGCAGCAGCAGCAGCAGCAGCAGCAGCAGCAGCAGCATGCTCAACTCAGTGTGGTATGCTAAAAAGATGGGCCGCCGCATCATGGGCACACTGAGGAGAACCAAGCGGCTCCACCGGCGCCTCCTGGTAGGTCTCCTCCTCCTCCTCCTCCTCCAGACTGTGAGGACTCCAGGGGGAGGGGCTGCACCATGTCATCACGCGTGTTCTGCAACATGTGTTCATATGATGGTGTGTGGTAAATGTCATGCTGCAGCTGCTGCGTCACATCTGCATCGTCATCATCACATACGTGTGTGTGTGTGTGTGTGTGTGTGTGTGTGTGTGTGTGTGATTCACCTGCATAAACAGCATCATCATCATCATCATCATCATCATCATCATCATCATGTTCTGTGCAGATGTAAAGGAACCCCTGCAGTAGCACATGCCTTAACCCTCTCACTGTTGTTGCCTAGCAACGACCCAGCTGCTGACACGCAGCGCTGCCTCGGAGCCGCGCGCTAAAGCGCTAACATACGTGACGGGGAACATGTGCGACTCGGAAGAGGAAGTGTTCATTCTCTGTCTTCATCACAGGGTCTTCACCTGTTTTCACTACTCCACCACTCCTGCAGGGGGCGCTTGTGACACAGTCATTTGACTGAGTCTGGGTTTTGTTTTTAAAGTGTTCACATGTGTTTGTGACTGTTTCCTGGTGTTTGTGACTGTTGTTTCCAGGTGTTTGTTTCCTGGCGTTTAAGACTGTTGTTTCCTCGCGTTTGCGGCTGTCGTTCCCTGGCATTTGCGGCTGTTGTTTCCAGGTGTTTGTTTTTCTGGCGTTTAAGACTGTTGTTTCCTGGCGTTTGCGGCTGTCGTTTCCTGGCGTTTGCAGCTGTTGTTTCCTGGCGTTTGCGGCTGTCGTTTCCTGGCGTTTGCGACTGTTGTTTCCAGGTGTTTGCGACTGTTGTTTCCAGGTGTTTGCGACTGTTGTTTCATGGCGTTACAGGAGATATTTCTTTACTCCAAAACTCCTGCAGGTGGCGCTTTTTACCCAGTAATGTGACTGAAGTGAAGTGTTCACATGAATTCTCTCTGTACTGTGGAAGGAAATGTGATGAAAGCTCATGACCCACTTTCACCATTTCACCCTGGGCTGTTTTAGCGCCACCGTGTGGCAGCGTCACTGACCTGCAGCTGCTCTGCCTCACATCGGGGGGCGACATTGATTATTCATGCAGAGCCTGGTGCTGACATGTGCCACGCTCAGTGAAGCAGAGTAATCGGCACGGCAACCAGAGACGACCAGGGAGGGAGAGGGGGGCGGAGCCAACGGTAACAGTCTGGATCAGCTGTTGATCCAGTCCACATCTGACCACACGTCCGTCATGACCACACATCAGCCGTGGCAGCAGCTCGCCTCCAGGGCCGCCATCGCAGGCGAGAAGAGGCCGACGCGCTTCGACGCGGTCGACCTGCACGAGTCCATCGCTCACCTGCACCCGCTGCAGAGACAGCACGCCATCCAGCTCCACCGCCAGCAGCAGAACCAGCTCCAGAACCAGCTCCAGAACCAGCAGCAGAACCCACCTCAGGTCCAGGCCTCTGTGGCCACCTTCAGCGCCTCCTGCAGAGCTCGTAGTCGTTTCCTGAACCTGCGAGACAGCGTGAAGAAAAGCCCGACGAGGAGCACGGCCAAGGTCCTCAGCAGCAGGCCGCACATCCCCCGGGTTCCCCCCACCTTCAGTCAGGTACTGATCTGGTTCTGGTTCTAGTGGACGCCGGGAGACACTTTGTGATAACAGCTCTGATTCTGTCCAGGAGTTTTCAAAGTTAATGAAAGTCAGAGGCAAAATGCTGCGAAAACATGGTCTCTGTTGTTTGTGACTGTTGTTTCCTGTGTTTGTAATTGTTGTTTACTGTGTTTGTGACTGTTGTTTCCTGGTGTTTGTGACTGTAGTTTCCTGGTGTTTGTGACTGTTGTTTCCTGTGTTTGTGACTGTAGTTTCCTGTGTTTGTGACTGTTGTTTCCTGTGTTTGTGACTGTTGTTTCCTGGTGTTTGTGACTGTTGTTTCCCGGTGTTTGTGACTGTTGTTTCCCGGTGCTTGTGACTGTTGTTTCCTGCTGTTTGTGACTGTTGTTTCCTGCTGTTTGTGACTGTTGTTTCCTGGTGTTTGTGACTGTTGTTTCCTGTGTTTGTGACGATGTTTGTGACTGTTGTTTCCTGTGTTTGTGACGATGTTAGTGACTCTTGTTTTCTGTGTTTGTGACCGTGTTTGTTACTGTCGTTTGCGACTGTTGTTTCCTGGCGTTTGCGACTGTTGTTTCGAGGTGTTTGTTGTATAGTTAGCTTTGTCAAATGATGCTAATAGTCACATATTAGTAGCTGAGTTAGCTCTCAACGGCTAATCCACAGTAGAATTGATGAAGTCTCTGCTGGCAGCCATGTTTTCACCGCTGTGTCTCAGCAGCAGGGGGCGCTCACAGCACAGTCAGTACAATCACACCTCCTCTTTTCCACTCAAAGATCCTGTCCAAACACGAGCGCTCACTCCGCATACATTGAGATGGTCGGTGTGTTTTTGTTGTTTCTGGGGTAAATGAAGCTTGTGAGCGCGGTGGATCAGCGAGCGTCGCTGCACACGTGCAGCTGCCTGATCAATGTGGTCAATGTGCGCGGCTAATTTTAGCAGCTGTTTGTTTTCCATGTGCTCCGGGTTCTGAAGCTGCTGAAGCACTTCCTGTGTGCAGCTCAGATCTCTGGTGTGTTTCACTTCATATTTAGCTGCTCCAGAGTCTGTGACCAGGTCATCTACGACAAACCGCTCACTCTCCCACACCAAAGTCCACAGAGAAAAACCAGACTCCGCCCCGCTGACACCTCAGCGTGACCAAAACAAACAGACACATCGTCGTCATCCTCCTGCTGCTGCTCTTCATCTGAACCTAACCTTTGACCTTTGACCCCTCACCATGCTATTGTTCAGCAGGCTGACGCTGCCCCGCCTCCCTCCTCCATAATCCCTGTGATCCCAATCTCACCAATCCCAGCTGAGACCACCCTCATCCCTGCGACATCACAGGTGTTTTTCTTTCATTTTTCCTCTTCTTGTCTTTTTCTCTCGTCCTTCATCTTCTTCACGTTCTCATCTTCTTCATCTCCACGTTCTCATCTCCTTCATCTTCACACTCTCTCCATCATCTTCTCCACATTCTCATCTCCTTCATCTTCACGTTCTCATCTTCTTCATCTTCACGTTCTCTCCTTCATCTCCTTCATCTTCACGTTCTCATCTTCTTCATCTTCACGTTCTCTCCTTCATCTTCTTCATCTTCACATTCTCTCCATCATCTCCTTCATCTCCACGTTCTCTCCATCATCTTCTTCATCTTCACGTTCTCTCCATCATCTTCATCTTCATGTTCTCTCCATCATCTCCTTCATCTTCATGTTCTCTTTATCATCTCCTTCATCTTCATGTTCTCTTTATCATCTCCTTCATCTTCATGTTCTCTCCATCATCTTCTACATCTTCACGTTCTCTCATCTTCTTCATCTCCATGTTCTCTCCATCATCTTCTTCATCTTCACGTTCTCTCCATCATCTTCATTATCTTCTCCACGTTCTCTCCATCATCTTCACGTTCTCTCCATCATCTTCTTCACGTTCTCTCCATCATCTTCTTCACGTTCTCTCCATCATCTTCTTCATCTTCACGTTCTCTCCATCATCTTCATTATCTTCTTCACGTTCTCTCCATCTTCTTCATCTTCACGTTCTCTCCTTCATCTCCAAGCCACCATGTCTGTCCTCCACTTCCTGTTCGACTGCAGGTGTGTGTGTGTGTGTGTGATTGTGGGGGCGGAGCTCTGAGGGAGGTTTCATGTGCGTGACGGTCGGTGGGCTGGTTTTATTTTGGCCGGGTGTTGACGTTTCCTCTCTCCTCAGGCCAATCCTGCTCCTGTGGTGGTCAACGCTGACAGTCTGGACACGCCCCCATACGTGAGACCACACCCCCAACACCATATATATATATATATGAGTGATTGACAGCTGCTATCAGCCAATAGCAGCCTGTTTTAATGTGTGTGTGTGTGTGTGTGCGCAGGTGAACGGGACAGAGGCTGATTATGAGTATGAGGAGATCACACTGGAGAGGGTAAGGACCTGATCCATGTTATTGATCCATGTTATTGATCCATGTTATTGATCCATGTTATTGATCCATGTGCCTTTGGTTTCCAGGGAAACTCAGGTTTGGGCTTCAGCATCGCAGGAGGAACAGACAACCCACACATCGGTGAAGACCCCAGTATCTTCATCACCAAAGTCATCGCAGGAGGAGCTGCTGCACAGGACTCTAGACTGAGGTCAACACAGACACACACACACACACACACAGACACGCACGCACAGACACACACACAGACACACACACACGGACACACACACAGACACACACACACGGACACACACACACACACGGACACACACACACACACACGGACACACACGCACGCAGACAGACACAAACACACACACAGACTCGCACACAGACACACACACAGACAGACAGAAACACACACACAGACTCACACAGACACACACGCACGCACATACACTCACACACACACAGACGGACACAAACACACACAGACTCGCACACAACACACAGACTCACTCACACACACAGACTCGCACACACTCACAGACACGCACATACACAGACTCGCACACACACACACACACACTCACTCACAGACACACACACACACACACACACACACACACACACACACACACACACACACACACACACACACACACGCTTCAAAACAACCTCTTTACTTTCAGAGAGGTGTCTATTACCCAGAATCCCCTGCTGTGTGGCTCTGCCTTTCACTGCTTCATTCATAATGTATCAGTGAGACTCACCTGATCCAGGTCTCACCTGATCCAGGTCTCACCTGATCCAGGTCTCACCTGATCCAGGTCTCAGTGTGAGCTAAAATCACTGGTTTTCTCTGTGGACTTTGGTGTGGGAGAGTGATCAGTGTGTTTTGTACCTGAAGTCGTTGTCCAGTCTCAGGACGACCGTGTGCTGCTGTCATTTCAGGGTGAACGACGTCATCCTCAGGGTGAACGAGGCGGACGTACGAGACGTGACCCACAGCCGCGCCGTGGAGGCCCTGAAGGAGGCGGGCTCGCTCGTCCGACTCTACGTCCGCCGCAGGAAAACCGTGTCGGAGAAAGTGATGGAGCTCAAGCTGGTGAAGGGACCCAAAGGTAACCGTGGTGACGGTGGTGGGGCGAGTGTGGTGGTGGTGGTGGTTTCAAACTCACTGAGTCCTGGTCCTGGTCCCGGTTCAGGTCTGGGCTTCAGCATCGCGGGCGGAGTGGGGAACCAGCACATCCCGGGCGACAACAGCATCTACGTCACCAAGATCATCGAGGGAGGGGCCGCACACAAAGACGGGCGGCTGCAGATCGGAGACAAGCTGCTGGCTGTAAGCATGTGGCCACGCCCCCCTACTTCCTGTTGACTCGTTGGACTTCTGTTACTATAGTGACCAGAACCATGTTACTAAACTCACGTTTAACAAAAGCTTTTCCTTTTCAAAATAATAACGAGAACATAAATGAGCCTGCAGTTTTTCAAAATAAAAGTCTCTTGTGTCTGCTCTCAGGTGAACAGCTCGTGTCTGGAGGAAGTGAGTCACGAACACGCTGTCACGGCCCTGAAAAACACTCCGGATGTGGTTTACCTGAAAGTGGCCAAACCCAACAGTGTCTTCATGAACGACAGCTTCGCTCAGCCAGACCTCACCAGCTGTGAGACACACCGCGTCCTCTGTCTGTCCTCATGTCCTCTGTCCATCATCTGTCCTCCGTCTGTCCTCATGTCCTATGTCTGTCCTCCAGCTGTCCTCCAGCTGTCCATCATCTGTCCTCCGTCTGTCCTCTGTCTGTCCTCATGCCCTCGTCTGTTCTCATGTCCTCCGTCTGTCCTCCGTCTATCCTCTTGTCCTCCATCTGTCCTCATATCATGTCATTTAACTTTAGTGTGTGTGTGTGTGTGTGTGTGTGTGCGCTCACTCCCTCCTGAAGCTCTGACTCGACTCATCATGTCTGTCTCTGTGTGTGTGTGTGTGAGTGAGTGTGTTCCCTCCTGAAGCTCTGATTCGACTCGTCATGTCTCTGTGTGTGTGTGTGTGTGTGTGTTCCCTCCTGAAGCTCTGACTCAACTCGTCATGTCTGTGTGTGTGTTCACTCCTGAAGCTCTGACTCGACTCATCATGTCTGTCTGTGTGTGTGTGTGTGTTCCCTCCTGAAGCTCTGACTCCACTCGTCATGTCTGTCTATATGTGTGTGTGTGTGTGTTCCCTCCTGAAGCTCTGACTCCACTCGTCATGTCTGTGTGTGTGTGTTCCCTCCTGAAGCTCTGACTCCACTCGTCATGTCTGTCTGTGTGTGTGTGTGTGTGTGTGTGTGTGTCGGTTCCCTCCTGAAGCTCTGACTCGACTCGTCATGTCTGTCTGTCTGTGTGTGTGTGTTCCCTCCTGAAGCTCTGACTCGACTTGTCATGTCTGTCTGTGTGTGTGTGTTCGTGTTTCCTCCTGAAGCTCTGACTCCACTCGTCATGTCTGTGTGTCTCTCTGTGTGTGTGCTCCCTCCCTCCTGAAGCTCTGACTCGACTCGTCGTGTGTGTGTGTGTGTGTGTGTGTGTGTGTGTGTGTGTGTGTGTGTGTGTGTGTGTGTGTGTGTGTGTGTGTGTGTGTGTGTGTGTGTGTGTGTGTGTGTGTGTGTGTGTGTGTGTGTGTGTGTGTGTGTGTGTGTGTGTGTGTGTGTGTGTGTGTGTGTGTGTGTGTGTGTGTGTGTACTCCCTCCTGAAGCTCTGACTCGACTCGTCATGTCTGTCTTCTCCTAGCGTACTCACAGAACATGGAGAACCATATCAGCCCGCCCCCCTTCCTGGGTCAGCCCCTCCCACCACCAGCACCGTCGGGACGCTACTCCCCGACCCCGAAGAGCATGCTGGGAGATGATGATGTCATGCGGTGAGGTCACGGTCTGACTCTGATGTCACTTCCTGTTTTTGTCTCATTAAATCAAACGGTGTTGACAAACACTGACCTTGTCAGGACCAGCAGTCCTCATGGAGACTTCTCTCATCGTCGTCACCTGATGGGGGCGTTTCCCTGTGAGGCCATGTGACCCTCTGAGGGCTGATTGACAGCTGCTGTCTCCTCCCACAGAGAGCCCAGGAAGGTGGTGCTGCACCGAGGAGCGACCGGACTCGGCTTCAACATCGTGGGCGGCGAGGACGGCGAGGGAATCTTCATCTCTTTCATCCTCGCCGGAGGACCAGCTGACCTGTGTGGGGAGCTCAGGAAAGGAGACCGACTGGTATCGGTGGGTATTTTCAAAATAAAAGTCTCATTTTCTGTTCAGCCACACTTCAACTCAATATTTTTCAGAATAAAAGTCTCAGTTTTTGTTCGTCCACGCTTAAAAACAATCCCACGTTTTTTCAAAATAAGTCTCAGTTTCTGTTGGTCCACGCTTAAACTCAACAGTTTTCAAAATAAAAGTCTCAGTTTCTGTTCGTCCACGCTTAAACTCAACAGTTTTCAAAATAAAAGTCTCAGTTTTTGTTCAGCCACACTTAAACTCAATATTTTTCAAAATAAAAGTCTCCGTTTCTGTTCGTCCACGCTTAAACTCAACAGTTTTCAAAATAAAAGTCTCAGTTTCTGTTCGTCCACACTTAAGCTCAACAGTTTTCAAAATAAAAGTCTCAGTTTCTGTTCGTCCACACTTAAACTCAACAGTTTTCAAAATAAAAGTCTCGTTTTCTGTTCGTCCACACTTAAACTCAACAGTTTTCAAAGGTCCCCACAAACAAGGGTTGTCTGTCAATAGTTAGACCTCACAAGTACAGCAGGACCAGCACTCCCTCTGTGTGTGTGTGTGTGTGTGTGTGTGTGTGTGTGTGTGTGTGTTAGTAACCGTGGACTCTGGGTGTTTTTTTCAGGTGAACGGCGTGGATCTGCGTAACGCCACCCACGAACAGGCGGCCGCCGCCCTGAAGAACGCCGGACAGACGGTGACCATCATCGCCCACTACAGGCCAGAGGGTGAGACACACACACACACACACACACACTCACGCACACACGGTGACCTCTGGTGACCCCTGGTGTCTGTGTTTCAGATTACAGTCGATTCGAGGCAAAGATCCACGACCTGAGGGAGCAGATGATGAACAGCAGCATCAGCTCAGGCTCCGGTTCTCTGCGCACCAGCCACAAGAGGTCGCTGTACGTCAGGTGAGTGACTTCTGACCGCTCACCTGTCTCATCTCTGTATTTTCAAAATAAGAGACTCACTTTCTGACCAGCCACGCTTAAAAAACAACCCCACTATTTTCAGAATAAAAGTCAGAGCTTCTGTTCATCAATGCTTAGAATAAACCCCACTTTTTTCAAAATAAACCCCACTTTTTTCAAAATAAGTCAGTTTCCATTCGTCCATGCTTAAACTCAACGGTTTTCAGAATAAAGTCTCAGTTTCCATTCATCCATGCTTGAACTCAACAGTTTTCAGAATAAAAGTCTCAGTTTTTATTCATCCATGCTTAAAATCAACCCCACTATTTTCAAAATAAAAGTCTCATCTTCTCTTCAGCCACTCTTTAACTCAACCCCACTATTTTCAAAATAAAAGTCAGTTTCCATTTATCCATGCTTAAACTCAACAGTTTTCAAAATAAGTCTCAGTTTCTGTTTGTCCACGTTTAAACTCAACAGATTTCAAAATAAAAGTCTCAGTTTCTGTTTGTCCACGTTTAAACTCAACAGATTTCAAAATAAAAGTCTGTTTCTGTTCGTTCATGCTTAAACTCAACAGGTTTCAAAATAAAAGTATGTTTCTGTTCGTCCATGCTTAAACTCAAAAGTTTTCAAAATAAAAGTCTGAGTTTCTGTTCGTCCGCGTTTAAACTCAACAGATTTCAGAATAAAAGTCTCAGTTTCTGTTCGTCCATGCTTAAACTCAACAGATTTCAGAATAAAAGTCTCAGTTTCTGTTCGTCCACACTAAAAATCGACAGTTTTCAGAATAAAAGTCTCAGTTTCTGTTCCTCCGCGTTTAGACTCAATTCAGGTAAATTGTTGTGAAAAATGTGTGTTGAAGTAAAGTTTGATTTAGTGTGTGTGTGTGTGTGTGTGTGTGTGTGTGTGTGTGTGTGTGTGTGTGTGTGCGCGTGTGCAGAGCTCTCTTTGACTATGATAAGACCAGAGACTCTGGTCTGCCCAGTCAGGGCCTCAACTTTAAGTTCGGCGACATCCTTCACGTGGTGAACGCGTCCGACGACGAGTGGTGGCAGGCGCGTCAGCTGACCGCTCAGGGTGAGACGGAGGAAGTGGGCGTGATCCCCAGCAAGAGACGGTCAGTCCTCCTGTTTTTATTCTCCTTCTAATGTGTTTTCCAAGTCGCATGGAAACGGTTTGTAAACCACTCACTCTCCCACACCAAAGTCACTCACTCTTCCAAACCAAAGTCACTCACTCTCCCACACCAAAGTCACTCACTTTCCCACACCCAAGTCACTCACTCTCCCACACCCAAGTCACTCACTCTCCCACACCAAAGTCACTCACTCTCTCACACCAGTCACTCACTCTCTCACACAAAAGTCTCTCCCACACCAAAGTCACTCACTCTCCCACACCAAAGTCACTCACTCTCCCACACCAAAGTCACTCACTCTCTCACACCAAAGTCACTCACTCTCCCACACCAAAGTCACTCACTCTCTCACACCAAAGTCACTCACTCTCCCACACCAAAGCCCATAGAGTAAACCAGTGATTTTAATCTTACAATGACTGATTTTAGTGAATTCAGCTTTTAAAAATTTACTTTAGACTTAACTCAGTGACACAAAGTGACCACACGAGGCAGCAGAGGACCAGCAGCTCCTGTGTCGCTGTGAGCTAAAATCACTGGTTTTCTCTGTGGACTTTGGTGTGGGAGGATGAATGGTTTCCTTTTAGAGAAGTAACCAGCAGAGCGATGCCATGTGCGACGATCTCTGACCTCTGACCTCTGACCTTTTGTCTCATCGATCCACAGGGTGGAGAAGAAAGAGCGTGCGAGGTTAAAGACGGTGAAGTTCAACGCCAAGTCTCGAGAGCGCGGGGTGAGTGTGACGAGCAGCTGATGATGATGATGATGATGCATGACGTTTTTCCAGAGCGACGCGCCGCCCGCTGCCACCTGAGCTCCGCCCACTAACGCGAGACTAACGTGTGACGCCACTGAGCGGTTAACAGCATGTGGGCGTGTGCGGCCGCTGAGAGGCGGCCTCCTCTTCCTCCTCGGCGCCTTTTTCCGAACGGCGTGCTGCTTTTAACACGTGTCACCTGAACACATCGCCCGAAACCGCCAACGCCGCTCTGTAACACACGGTTTGACCCGGGGGGGCGGGGCTGGGCGGGGCTGGGCGGGGAGGGGCGGGGACAAACGCTTGACATTGATGTGTGACTGTCTGCTGCTCACACCTTCCTCCTCCTCCTCCTCCTCCTCCTCCTCTCTCTCTCTCTCTCTCTCTCTCTCTCTCTAACGCTTATTAGCATGTTACATCTGTTTAACCACGAAGCTGTAGCTTGTCATGTGACTGCGTTTAAACTCAACAGTTTTCAGAATGAAAGTCTCAGTTTCTGTTAATCCATGTTTAAACTCAACAGATTTAAAAATAAAAGTCTTAGTTTCTGTTAATCCACGCTTAAACTCAACAGTTTTCAAAATAAAAGTTTCACTTTTTTTCGTCCACGCTTAAACTCAACAGTTTTCAAAATAAAAGTTTCAGTTTGTTAATCCACGCATAAACTCAACAGTTTTCAAAATAAAAGTCTCAGTTTTTGTTAATCCACTTAAATTCAACAGTTTTCAAAATAAAAGTCTCAGTTTCTGTTAATCCACGCTTAAACTCAGTTTTCAAAATCAAAGTATCAGTTTCTGTTAATCCACTCTTAAACTCAACAGTTTTCAAAATAAAAGTCTCAGTTTCTTTTCGTCCACGCTTAAACTCAATAGTTTTCAAAATAAAAGTCTTAGTTTCTGTTCGGCTATGCTTAAACTCAACACTTTTCAAAATAAAAGTCTCAGTTTCTGTTTGGCTACGCTTAAACGCAACAGATTTTAAAATAAAAGTCTCAGTTTCTTTTAATCTACACTTAAACGCCACAGTTTACAAAATAAAAGCCTCAGTTTTTGTTAATCCACACATAAATGCAACAGTTTTCAAAATAAAAGTCAGTTTCTGTTTGTCCATGGTCACATGACGCCTTCAGGGTCAGCTGATGTCTGCATGTCGCTGCATGTCATCTCTCTCTCTCTGTGCTGCGTTCACTGTCGGCGTGTAAATGTGGGCGTTTCCGGTTCAGTGTGTTTCCTCTTTACAAAGAACAAACCCAGTCAGTCTGACTCTGTGGCTCCACCCACACAAAAGCTGTCAATCAAAGTTTGACTCGTCAGAACGGGACGTTATTGGCTGTAAAAAAACAAACGGGGTTGAGTCTTCTCTGTCTGTGCTCCGCCTTCATTTGTTGTCAGGAAAGAGTGTCGATTGGAAACATAAAGCTACAGCGCCCCCTTGTGGCAGTACGAAATTATATTGCGATGTTCACACACAACAGCTCCAATGAGATGGAGCACTTGGCGCCATCTAGTGGACTGAAACGTAACTGACTTTTTTATGCAAATCCACAAAGAGACTTTTTCTAAAAATAGTAATATTTCACAACAATAATAAATAAAAACGTGTCCCGATTCTTATTCAAACTTTATTCAGTAATAACAAATCAATAACAGGTTAATAACAGGTTAATATGTTAATAACAGGTTAATAACAGGTTAATATGTTAATAACAGGGTAATAACAGGTTAATATGTTAATAACAGGTTAATAACAGTAGACAGAAGTGTTGTTCAGACACAGAGACAGACAGACGTCTCATTCTGTCCTCATCTCTTCTGTTTTTATTCCATCACCTCCTCCTCCTCCACTTCTTCTTCCTCCTGTTCCTCCTCCTCTTCCTCCTCCACTTCTTCCTTCTTCTCCTCCTCCTCTTCTTCTTCCTCCTCTTCTTCCTCCTGTTCCTCCTCCACTTCTTCCTTCTTCTCCTCCTCTTCTTCTTCCTCCTCCTCCTCCTCTTCTTCTTCCCCCCTCCCCCTCCTCTTCTTCATCCTCCTCTTCTTCCTCTTCCTCCTCTTCTTCTTCCCCCCTCCCCCTCCTCTTCTTCCTCCTCCTCCTCCCCCTCCCCCCCCTCCTCCTGTTCCTCCTCCTGTTCCTCCTCCCTTTCATCCTCCTCCTCGTCCTCTGCCTCATCCTCCACTTCTTCTTCCTCTTCCTCCTCTTCCCCCTCTTCTTCCTCTTCCCCCTGCTTCTCCTCCTCTTCTTCCTCCTTCTTCCTCCTCCCCCTCTTCCTCCTCCTCCTCCTCCTCAGCAGTCTCTCAATGACAAGCGTAAAAAGAACCTCTTTTCCCGAAAGTTTCCGTTCTACAAGGGCAAAGAGAGCAAAGAGACGACCAAGCAGGAGAGCAGTGATGTCGACCGTGAGTACCAGCACCGCGGGGGGGGGGGGGGGGGGCGGGGCATGGGCCGGGGGGGGGCGGGGCATGGGCGGGGCTTGACTGGTCAGCGACAGGTGGAGAGCTCAGCTGGTGGCGGCGGCGTGCTGCAAACGTGCCGGTGGTTGTCACGGTAGCAGGGCGAGGCCCCCTGGTGGTGGTCCTTGGGACATGAGCTGCGCCCCGTTGCCGTGGCGACCAGCGTTGTTGTTCCCTCTGCTCTCAGTCTGTCGCTGTGACTCAGTAACGTTGTGTTTGTGTGGTTGTTGTGTTTTCTCCTGGTTGTTTGTGCTGCGCTGACCTCAGGACGCCAGCGACGACGTCCTGTCCAGGACTCACAGTAAGTCCTCAAAACCTCATCCACACAGACGGTGCAGAGCGCCCCCTGCTGCTCACATGACAGGAGACCACATCGACGTCAAACTGTGAGACAGGAAACTGAAGT